>NC_056743.1:244054087-244314087 GCF_019279795.1 Protopterus annectens
AAAATGGGACAGTAAGGTTGACCTTTATGGATTACTATGAGCGACATCAAAAAATAAGGCAAAGGAGTGGTGGCACACAGGACGGAGCACTATAATGTAGGAGAAAGAAACTCAATTGGTATGAGGAAGGAATCAGCATGTTTTTAACTGCACTAGTGAGAAAAGTGAAGCAAATATGAGTCTGATGAAGTTTACATGACTGAGGGATAAGTAACTGAGAAGCTGGGATAATACTTCTGAGCAGACTTCTGGGACAGTGAAATCATTCAGGGTGGCTGTTCAATATTAAAAAGAAGGTGGCAGACACCAGTCATCCACAAAGCACATGGTCTTAGCAGCCATGGACTCAGACACTCAGTCAGTGATAAGTGAAAAAAGCCATGGACTCAAACAGAATACATCACCTGGACTTTAAGAAAAATGGACAAGATGCTTTTAACACAACTGCAGTGGGGTGTGTTTAAAGGGCATTTGCATGACAAATGTAGAAAATGGAGCATGTGGGTAGAAAAATATAAAACTATCACTAGCTTACTGTCTGCACTGTGTCTGGTACCAGCACAATGGGATGAGCAGTTTATGGAATTTATGATGGCCTTGTAGAAAAGAGTGCAGCAGATTTTAGGTTACAAGATCTCACCTGCTCTGATGTTACTAGGAGGCAAATATTACAAAGTGACTCATCACCTTTAGTCAGGATTCTACACTGCAAGTTAATTCAGTAAGGCATCCATTGCAAAAAGAGGTGGTCTGTATCACATCAGCTGTGCTCTAAGCATTTGGAATAACTATTTAAAACTGAAGGATTATGCCCTGTATATAGAGGGGTCCCTTGAAAGGTTTTTTGAGCAGAACTGATCCTGCTGTGTTTACCCAAAAGTAGAGTAAGAACATTCAATTGAACTTCACTCCAGTGGAGTAAGAGGCAGAAAATAAGGCATAGAAAGAGAATGGGGAAAGGAATTATAAAAATGATATAATAATAATATATGATAATAATATAAAAATGGGGAAAGGAATTATAAAAATGATATAATAATAATATATGATAATAATATAAAAATGGGGAAAGGAATTATAAAAATGATATTATAATAATAATATATGATAATAATATAAAAATGGGGAAAGGAATTATAAAAATGATATAATAATAATATATGATAATAATATAAAAATGGGGAAAGGAATTATAAAAATGATATAATAATAATATATGATAATATAAAAATGGGGAAAGGAATTATAAAAATGATATAATAATAATATATGATAATAATATAAAAATGGGGAAAGAAATTATAAAAATGATATAATAATAATATATGATAATAATATAAAAATGGGGAAAGGAATTGGACTGGCTAGTCAACCTGTAGAGGCTTATAAGATGTTCCCAGCAGTCTTCAGAAAAATTCATCAAGGCTTAAAATGTCCATCTAAAGCCTGATAACCTTTTGGGCTGGAATAATTTCAGTGTTAATGAAACCAAGGTAGGCCCCATTACCTCTCAATTTCTTACAGCAAGAAATCTGGACAAAGCCACAAAAAAAAATGGAGGGACAAAGGCCCAAAAATAGGGACACTTTTAGATATTGCTCTTACAAATTTAGAAAGTTGCTAGAATAACAGGTTTTGCATTAGCATGAATTTTCTGAAGAATATTAAGTCTGGAAATCAAATGCCTCTCATTATTTTCTGACTGCAGTCCTCAGAGATTTGCTGGTGATTTGCCAGAAAACTACAATTTTATGAGAAAGTACCAAAAAATATTAATCAAACATCTCGACAGTTGAGATCTATGGCTATATATATATATATATATATATATATATATATATATATATATATATATAGTTATATAGTTATACTGCACTGTATCACTCTCAGATGTAAAGCACAGATTGCATCAGTTTAAAAGAGATTTTATAGCACATTTTGTTCATGGGAATACCAGGGGAATTTTTACAAAGAAGGCAGTCCATGGATAATGTGAGGCTAGGAGTCTTAGCAAAGTTTTCTATTTCAATGTCCCCATTAGCCACTTTAAGAGCTAATGTTGAAAATGCTTTATAGGTTCACAGGTAAATACAAGGCAATCAGTCTGCAGACTATTACACACTTAACCAATAACAAGACAGTGACCAACGGTGAGACTCAAACTTTGTACATCGTTTCTGTGAGATAAACACCTTAACCATTCTCCCAACACGTAATTGTTGAAAGGCTTGCAATGTCTGTATCCATTTAAGATTTTTTTACACGTATGCATTTTCAGAAAAATTTTTGAGGCTGTATCTTTATGGGAGTCAACGATGTATATATAATTAGAATACAATATTTCTACAAACTTTGATTTTTAAATGCAGCATAAAGGAGGGCTACCTTCATCTGGCCTCAATAAATTTAAATGCAGATGACATTTTGCTCACAATTCCAGACCCTGATATGTTCTTATCAGAAAGGGTTCAAATACTCAAAATATGTGGAAGAAATGGCAAACTACAATAAGTCTCGAAAAGTTTCTGACATTATGAACTGATATCTTCCTATAGGAGGAATCTGCCAAATGTTACAAATGAAGTGACAAAGGCATTCAATAAAGCACTTAGGAGTTAATATCTCATTTGATAAAAATAGGTTGATCTCAGCATATGAAAGGAAGATAGGACTAAATGTGAAACAACATCAAAATTAATGAATGAATTCTTAGCTGTTGATGGAGCAGAGATAAAGATTCTTAAGACTTTGTTTTCCCAAAAAATACTGTATGCACTAATAATTTCAATGACTCATTCCCCTAATAAAAGAAAGCACACAGGGGGGAGAGATTTATGTCAATATTTTGTGAATAAGTATTAGTGACAGAGTTTTGGTGAAGGGTAAGTGGAAATGGGACTGGTGTAACCAGACATGGCATTGTACCCATTTAAATATATTTTACATTAAATGTCCCCTTTCTGACACTTTCTGTGGCAGGATTTGAAATCAGACATTTTAACTAGTCCTTGAGATGGGGAGGGGGATTAAACAAGGTGAAAGATATTCAGGAATTACTAAGTTAACTCTTAAGTCTATTAAACAGAGTTAGCATTACTTTTAAACAGGAGGTATATCTCAGGGATGCTGTTGATAGTTCATAAATATTTTATGAGACAGCCCGATAAAAAATGGAAATTGTACCTCATATTATAATCAACAGATATAGAGGAGGTAGCAATAGCAGTTGGTGGGCAAAGAATGTAAAACTGTGCCAACAAAGAGCTAAATACAGGGATAGAGCTATTGGATAACAATAGAATTATGGCACTGCAGGAATCTATGATTAATACTTTTTTGGGTGGAGGGGGTCCATAGGACTGGTTCAGTTACTGGAGCATTAAAGTTTTAAATACCAAACTGAGGAAATACTTTTTGACCTAAAGTGAAAGAGTAGATTCCTGGAGAACCCTGGTTCCAGACCTCTGCCTGCAACTCTTACAAGGCTCACTTTCTGGTTGCAAGATACTAATCTCAGCTGAAATGTGGCCAAACTGATATAATACATCCTCCCCCTGGGTCATTCTTTCCTAGAAAGGAATAAAAAAATAAATGATGAAAACAGGCTGTAAATGAAACTAGGAGCAATGTGTATTAGATTGCAGACTAATGATTTTGGAATTTGGAACTGTATATGGAGCTATTGAGTGTTGGTATGTATGTTAAATTTATTAATCTTGGAGTGAATACGTGAATCATAAGCTATAACTCATATAGTGCAATTATGTATCAAGATACATATTTTGACTATATGTTGTTTGCTTGACTGTAACTTCTTTTCCTTCCTGATTCGTAAGTTGCCCACCCATATCTTTCATCTCACTTTTATTCATTTTGCTCAAAAAGAAGTTGCTGAAAAATCAAAAAAAGAAGAAAAAGGTTGGAGGGTAGTCTTACAATAAACTTGCCCATTTTGTATTTTTTGCCAGTCTCTATTACATAGTCCTTCAATGCAAAGCAGTACACTGCATAGACAAAGTTTGGCCACAGCCCTTATTTTTCTGCATAGTAAAATGTGTGTTTACTTTTGTTAATTTGTTGATTACAGTGTAGTGCTGAGATTTATTTTCAGACTGTTAAGCAGGCATCTGAAATGTATTACTATACTTTTGTTGCTTGCTGGAGGTTGAATTATAAAGTTATCCAAAGGCATCTCTAAGTTTTGTTGTACACAGGAGCTTTTCTACTTCTGGTGGCACTAAAAGTAGGTGTTGCCCAACTGAAACTTCCTGATTAAATAAATGATATTGATGGCATGCTTAGGAAGATTATAACAAAGTAATGTCTAGTCCATCTCTTGCTAATATTTCCTATAAAAATATCTTTACTTTTGAACAGTTTATATATTCCATTTTTTCTCTTGTATGCGAGAGTACAAAATACTACTGTGGCATTATGACAAATGTGCATATAACCCCATCTGTTGTCACCAATTAATATGTGCTAGTCAGAGACTACAGTAACAAGATCAGTAATACTGGATACCAAATAATATGCAATGGGTGATCGGCCTTGACAGCAAATAGCAAATTTGCACTCTTGCCTCAGGTAACAACACCTGTCATACCCAAATAAGCTATGCATGTACAGCTGCAGTTCATAGTTATTCACAGGATTTGACCTACCTCAGAGTGAGCCCAGTACCTTCCTGTGTAATCTTACTGACAGCAAGAGAAACTCTCTCTCTCGAGCACACACACACACACACACACACACACACACACACACACACACACACACACACACACACACACACAAACACACACAGTATTTTCCAGGTGGGGTTACTGATATCTTTCCATTACCAGCACCCCTTCCCTGTTTTATGGTAATGCTGCCACTAGCCAGGCCCGTTTGGAACACCTAGAACACAATTACTGTTTCCACTTAAAATAAGCCAATAATTAAATATGTTATGGTAAAAATGATTTAAACATTAATTCTTCCAAAGGTTGAAGACAACAGCTGAGATTACAACAGTTCATTATCCATACCCTTAAACTAATAAATCAACCAGCAGCCACAAGTATTTATTACTGGAGACTAAGATTCCTTACTTAAAATAAATACAATTTATCAATATAGTTTGTAAAATTAAATATACAACTAGTTATAAACTTACAAAATAAGTGGGTTTTAACACAGAGATGGCATACAGAATGGCTGTCTGTAGCACCTTATCGGTCCTGCACTACCAGTAAAGTACAGTTGTGCAAACTCTTACTGTAATAGTACATGTCCTTCTCTTCACTGTTGCAGTATTCCTTACAGTAGGATCCCTTGCCTAGGGCACCCAATGTCCGACCAGTATACCAAAGCTCAAGTTTGCAGTAGGGATGTCGTATGTTACATGTATGCTCCAAAACAGTGTAAGAAACGTCTCTGTGTGGAAGATTTTCAGTCCATATATTACTAGTTAATCACTGTACATTAATCAGATCAGACAATAGTAGTAGGAGTAGGGAACTTAAACTCGTCTTCTCAAAAAAATAAAAATAAAAAATATATAATTGTACAGAATTACTAAGTATTCGAAAGTAACCGAAGCAAGGCAGGCAGTCTGTTTCCACTTGAAAATCCTTAATTAAGTACACAGACAAGTGATCCAAGTAAAACAAAAATAGAGTAATAGTTTCCTCACAAGCTTTTTAAATATATATATACTTTTTATCAGGCAAGGGAGTAGTTTATTGTGCTGTAAAACAAAGTGTTATTGGTACACATGTTAAATTCACATCCCTTCCCCATATGTGTGACATTCGAGCTAGTCCTGCCCTACTTAGTAGCTGTCATAATAATATATCAATAACAATATCACTGTTGCAGTATCCTTACAGTGGGGAGACTACAAAAGCTCAAGAAGAAAGGTTGGAGGAGCAATGTCCAGCAGAACCCTAAAGAAAGCCATGTGGGATAGCCCTGGCAAAACTAGCTCTAGCCCTGGAAACCACATCCAGCTTACAGTGGTAAAAGTATGCACAGAAATCCAAGTTGCTGCCTCAAGGATGGAGTTGGTATCCAATCCTTCGAAAAAAGCACCAGAAGAAGCCACAGCCCTGGCAGAATAATCCTTAACAGAAGAAGAAAGGCTTTTCACGTGGCAAAAGTAGCAAAAGTAAATGGCTTAGACATCCATGAAGAAATAGTCTATTTAGAAACACCCAAACCCAAACACCTACTATGAAAGGAAACAAAAAGTTGCTCAGATTTGCGAATGGCTTTAGTTTTATCCAAATAAAATCTGAGTTGTCTGTGCAAATCCAAAGTGTGAAGAACCTTCTCAATAACAAACTGTGGAGAAGAGAAAAGTGTGTAAATGAGTAGACTGATTAAAAGACAACTCATTAGCCACATTGGTCATAAAAGACGGATTAGTATGAAGGGATACTCTGTCCTTCTGAAAAGGGAGGAACAGCCATAAGGGCCTGCAGCTCAGACACCTATCTGGCTGAGGTAAGAGCCAAAAAAGAATAGTCCTCCAATGCTTTAAAGAAGCTGAAGCTGCTGTCTCAAAAGGAGCCTAAGTCAATTTTTGAAGACAAATTAAGGTCCCAGGAAGGAGGAATAGGCTTCCTAGGGTGGCCTAATATAAAAGGCACCTTTAATGAATTGTTTGACCTCAAATCTAAAAGTCAAAGGAGGAGTCAAAGGCAGACAAGTAGAAATGGCTGACAGATGAACTTTAACAGAAGAGTATGCTAACCCAGCATTGAGCAGCTCACACAAATAAGAGACAACCAAAGGAACTTCCACAGAATGTGGATCCAAGTTATAAGCAAGACACCAAACAGAAAATCTCTTCCATTAGGACAAATAAGATTTCCTAGTAGTGGGTTTCCTTGCCTCCTGCAGAATCCAAAGTACATCCTCAGAAAAAAAGGTGTCTAAAAGGGACCAAAACCCTATCATCCACAGCATCAGTTGAAGAGTGGACAAGTGGGGATGGATGAGAGAGCCTTTGTCCTGTGTGAGTAGGTCCACCCTGTGAGACAACTTGGTATGATTCCCCTTGGCTAAATGCAGAAAAAGAGGGAACCAATGCTGTCAGAGCCAAAAGGAAGTCACCAAGATTTGGGAGTATCTTGTTCCATCTTGAACAGGACCCTCAGTATGAGAGGAAGGGTTGGGTAGGCATAAAGAAACATCCCTTCCAGGAAAAAGATAGGGCGTCCACAGTCCAAGCCAGAGGACATGGGACTCTGGTGCAAAAGAGAGGAAGTCGTTGTTCAGAGGGGAGGAAAAAAGATTGACCTGAGGAGTACCCCACTGGTGGACAATGTCAAGAAACACATCTCTGTGAAGCATCCACTCATGAGTCTGTGTTATGGACTTGCTCAGAGAGGTCTGCCACAAAGATCTGTTCTGAAGGAATGTAAACAGCCTGGAGAGTCACCTGATACTGGACAGCTAGATCCCAAACCTGAAGAGCTAGTCTGCACAAGAGGTAAGACCAAGTCCCCCCTTGTTTGTTGATGTACCACATCACTGTGGTACTGTCTGTGAAGATTTTGAGGGGCCCTGGAAGAAAAAGAGACTGGAAGGCCTGAAAAGTCGGGAGAAGTGCACTCATCTCTTTGATAATCATATGGCCTTCCTTTGACGAAGAGACCAAAGGTTCTGAACCTTCAGAGGGCTGAAGAAAGCACCCCACCCCATGCCTGAGGTCTCTGAAAAAGTTTCTGAGTAGGGACTGGAGGCTGAAAAGGAAGCCCTGGGTTTAGGGACAGTTGAAGAATCTACCACTGGAGCTCCAACTTGAGGCATGAAAGGAGAGGAATTTGAATATCTAAAAGATGAGAATGATGAACCCAAATTCATTTTAGGAAGCACTGAAGCTTTTTCATATGAACTCTGGCAAGAGGAAGCATAGAAATAGTAGAAGCCATGTGTCCTAGAGACCTTAGAAACTCTCTGGCTGCAATGAAGGCCAGAGAAAGAAGGGACTGGAAGAAATGCAATCAGAGTCAAAGCTTTGGGAGGAGGCAGGAATGCCAACATTGAAATGGTCTGGAGCCTGCAATTGAGAAAAACATTATCCTGAGAAGACATCAGGAAGGATTTTTGGAAGTTCACTGTAAACCCTAGGCTTTGCAGAAGGCAAATAGTATAGTGAAAATGCTGAAGAAAAGTGTCTGGAGAAGAAGCCTGAATTAGCAGGTCATCCAGATAAGGAAAGATCTGAATTCCCTCATCATACAGAAAGCAATCACAGGTGCGAGGCATTTGGTGAAGATCCCTAAGGGGCAGCAGAAAGGCCAAAGAGCAAAGCAGAAAACTGAAAATGCAAGTGTAGAACAGAGCGTGTGTATGTACCTTTAAGAAGCATTTACAGATGTAGGCACATGCATACAAATAATGAGCACGTGCAAGCAGCAGTGCCATTTTGAGAGAACAGCCAGAGTGTTAACATGTATGAGTGTGGTAGTCAGTCTGTTTATAAATTTATTTAAGTTTAAGTTACAAAGCCTCATTCCTGATGTGTCTGTGTGTAATAAAGCTGCTTGAACTGAACCCACAAACGTTCATCTATTTTATCCTGACAGACAAGTGACATGTTGTCAAAACCGGGATTAAGAGAGGAACTTCTTCAAGCCATGAGGTACAGAGTTGAAGGTGAAGACAGACTGAGCTGGTTGAGTGAAACAGAGCTCAGACAAACAAAAAGAGACAGAAATGAGTTTAAGGTAATAAAAAACTGCACAAATGGTTTATTTGGCAAAAAAAATGAAATGGAGCATTTCTAAGGCACAAAAGCATTATTAATCAAGCGAGTAGCACAAAACATATTATTAAGCAAACAAAAGGCACAAAACACATTATTAATTAAACAAAATGTTTGAAACCATGATATTTGATAAAACTAGCAGAGATATTCATATGGAGCTCAGAATTACCTTTGGTTTGCATAACGAGCATATTTAAAGTAAAATGAGCACAAAAAAATATAATGAGCATGATAAGAGGTTAAAAGGGCATAACAAGTACAATAAAAGGGCAAATTAAGCTTAAAAAGCAAGGTGACCACTTACTTTTTTTTTTTTTTAGTAAAAGACCGTGTTTGGGCACAAACTATTATTTTGCATTGACTGAAGCCATTCAAAGCATAACTAGAATTGCTCAAAGTATCTCAGAGAGTGCAAAGCTCTTGCAGACTGTGTGCTTTATTACGGTGCAATTATTTCAAAGAGTTTGCTGTGTGCAAAGTACAGTTATATTGCAAAGTGCAGCCAAAGTACAGCCATTTTGAAAAGTTTCTTGTGCTGTGTGCATTTATTCACAGAGTGGCACCATTTCAAAGTGTTTCTTACACTGTACAGAGTTATTCCGCAAAGTACAGCCATTTTTAAGAGTTTCTATGCTGTGTACAGTTTATTTGCAAAGTGTATTCATCTCAAAGTATTTCTTACTCTGAGCTTTTTCCATCATGTACAGTTTATCTGCAAAGTACAATCATTTCAAAGTACGTCTTACACTGATAAGGAGTGGTTTCATAAAGTACAGTGATTTCAAAGTGTTCTAGTGCTATGGAGACAAGTGCAGTTATTTCAGAGTCTGCTGTGCTATTGGGCATAATTACAAGTTCTGGCATAAAATTTTAGCATATTACATAATTGCAAGCACCTTCACTACTGTGTGTTGATATGGCAGAGGCATTTTGCAGACCAAATCCACTGTGTTTGATCATAATATAGCAGAGAAATTGGGGAGTATTTGAGCAGGAATACGATATTTTCATACAAGCAGCTTTTTCTGACAAAGATGCATATATGAGGGCATTCATTTTGCTTAACTTAGCTGGGTCAGAAGCCAATGAAAGACAGTGTCATTTGTGTATGCACCATAAGTATATGCAGGAGAGGGGGGAACCACCATATTGTGGTACCGGCTGAATCAAAGAAGGATCTTGAGTGCTTGAAATGTGCATTTAGTGAAATGTGCAACCCCCAGACAAATGTTACATTAGAGAGGCACTTATTTTATACAAGAGACCAAGGGCCAGGTGAAACTTTTGCAGCTTATATCACTGACTTAAGAAATAAAGCTAAAATGTGCAGATTTGGTGATTTAAAAGATGACTTAATAAAGGACAGGCTTGTGTGTGGTGTTAATAGTGGTGTAGTGAGAAAGATTTTACTTCATGACAGTGATTTAGCATTGAGCAAAACGACAGAGATTTGTCAAATCCGTGCGCTCACAGAAAAGCACACAAATATCCTTGCAAGTGATAAGAGCATGGTTTCAACACCCTGTAGAGTAAACGTAGACATCATGCAGCACATAGCAAGCAGAAACAGGGCTAAGCACATGGCAGCTGCAATACCTGTAAGTATACCAAGGAATCCTCGTAGCTTTCTAGCAAGTTCCAAGACTAGTTCAGCAAACTGGGCATGCTCAGGGCAGTATAAGGGTGAGTCAGCAAACCCCAAGTCAAGTCTTATTGTCAACTGTCATAATTGTGGAGCCAACCATAAGTCTAAAAGATAGAAGTGCTTAGCATTTGGTCGGCAATGCCACAAGTGTAAAAAATGGAACCATTTTAAAAAGTTTTGTAAATCAAGCAAGCCTCATTCAGTTATTAATAAAGGTCACTCAAAAAATCAAGTCAATCATATAGAGAGCTGCAACCCCACTTTCTATGTAGATGGTGTGTCGGTGGTCAGTGAAAAGGTTAATGCAGTACATTTACTGGCAAAGAATTAAGTATTTTGAATTGTCCTGATCAATGGTAAACCCACAATGCTCAACGTAGACATTGTCTCAAAGTGTAATATAATGTCAGCAGAAACAGTTGCTAAAGTGAGAGCTGAATTATAAAGTTATCCAAAGGCATCTCTAAGTTTTGTTGTACACAGGAGCTTTTCTACTTCTGGTGGCACTAAAAGTAGGTGTTGCCCAACTGAAACTTCCTGATTAAATAAATGATATTGATGGCATGCTTAGGAAGATTATAACAAAGTAATGTCTAGTCCATCTCTTGCTAATATTTCCTATAAAAATATCTTTACTTTTGAACAGTTTATATATTCCATTTTTTCTCTTGTATGCGAGAGTACAAAATACTACTGTGGCATTATGACAAATGTGCATATAACCCCATCTGTTGTCACCAATTAATATGTGCTAGTCAGAGACTACAGTAACAAGATCAGTAATACTGGATACCAAATAATATGCAATGGGTGATCGGCCTTGACAGCAAATAGCAAATTTGCACTCTTGCCTCAGGTAACAACACCTGTCATACCCAAATAAGCTATGCATGTACAGCTGCAGTTCATAGTTATTCACAGGATTTGACCTACCTCAGAGTGAGCCCAGTACCTTCCTGTGTAATCTTACTGACAGCAAGAGAAACTCTCTCTCTCGAGCACACACACACACACACACACACACACACACACACACACACACACACACACAAACACACACAGTATTTTCCAGGTGGGGTTACTGATATCTTTCCATTACCAGCACCCCTTCCCTGTTTTATGGTAATGCTGCCACTAGCCAGGCCCGTTTGGAATACCTAGAACACAATTACTGTTTCCACTTAAAATAAGCCAATAATTAAATATGTTATGGTAAAAATGATTTAAACATTAATTCTTCCAAAGGTTGAAGACAACAGCTGAGATTACAACAGTTCATTATCCATACCCTTAAACTAATAAATCAACCAGCAGCCACAAGTATTTATTACTGGAGACTAAGATTCCTTACTTAAAATAAATACAATTTATCAATATAGTTTGTAAAATTAAATATACAACTAGTTATAAACTTACAAAATAAGTGGGTTTTAACACAGAGATGGCATACAGAATGGCTGTCTGTAGCACCTTATCGGTCCTGCACTACCAGTAAAGTACAGTTGTGCAAACTCTTACTGTAATAGTACATGTCCTTCTCTTCACTGTTGCAGTATTCCTTACAGTAGGATCCCTTGCCTAGGGCACCCAATGTCCGACCAGTATACCAAAGCTCAAGTTTGCAGTAGGGATGTCGTATGTTACATGTATGCTCCAAAACAGTGTAAGAAACGTCTCTGTGTGGAAGATTTTCAGTCCATATATTACTAGTTAATCACTGTACATTAATCAGATCAGACAATAGTAGTAGGAGTAGGGAACTTAAACTCGTCTTCTCAAAAAAATAAAAATAAAAAATATATAATTGTACAGAATTACTAAGTATTGAAAGTAATCGAAGCAAGGCAGGCAGTCTGTTTCCACTTGAAAATCCTTAATTAAGTACACAGACAAGTGATCCAAGTAAAACAAAAATAGAGTAATAGTTTCCTCACAAGCTTTTTAAATATATATATACTTTTTATCAGGCAAGGGAGTAGTTTATTGTGCTGTAAAACAAAGTGTTATTGGTACACATGTTAAATTCACATCCCTTCCCCATATGTGTGACATTCGAGCTAGTCCTGCCCTACTTAGTAGCTGTCATAATAATATATCAATAACAATATCACTGTTGCAGTATCCTTACAGTGGGGAGACTACAAAAGCTCAAGAAGAAAGGTTGGAGGAGCAATGTCCAGCAGAACCCTAAAGAAAGCCATGTGGGATAGCCCTGGCAAAACTAGCTCTAGCCCTGGAAACCACATCCAGCTTACAGTGGTAAAAGTATGCACAGAAATCCAAGTTGCTGCCTCAAGGATGGAGTTGGTATCCAATCCTTCGAAAAAAGCACCAGAAGAAGCCACAGCCCTGGCAGAATAATCCTTAACAGAAGAAGAAAGGCTTTTCACGTGGCAAAAGTAGCAAAAGTAAATGGCTTAGACATCCATGAAGAAATAGTCTATTTAGAAACACCCAAACCCAAACACCTACTATGAAAGGAAACAAAAAGTTGCTCAGATTTGCGAATGGCTTTAGTTTTATCCAAATAAAATCTGAGTTGTCTGTGCAAATCCAAAGTGTGAAGAACCTTCTCAATAACAAACTGTGGAGAAGAGAAAAAAGTGTGTAAATGAGTAGACTGATTAAAAGACAACTCATTAGCCACATTGGTCATAAAAGACGGATTAGTATGAAGGGATACTCTGTCCTTCTGAAAAGGGAGGAACAGCCATAAGGGCCTGCAGCTCAGACACCTATCTGGCTGAGGTAAGAGCCAAAAAAGAATAGTCCTCCAATGCTTTAAAGAAGCTGAAGCTGCTGTCTCAAAAGGAGCCTAAGTCAATTTTTTGAAGACAAATTAAGGTCCCAGGAAGGAGGAATAGGCTTCCTAGGGTGGCCTAATATAAAAGGCACCTTTAATGAATTGTTTGACCTCAAATCTAAAAGTCAAAGGAGGAGTCAAAGGCAGACAAGTAGAAATGGCTGACAGATGAACTTTAACAGAAGAGTATGCTAACCCAGCATTGAGCAGCTCACACAAATAAGAGACAACCAAAGGAACTTCCACAGAATGTGGATCCAAGTTATAAGTAAGACACCAAACAGAAAATCTCTTCCATTAGGACAAATAAGATTTCCTAGTAGTGGGTTTCCTGGCCTCCTGCAGAATCCAAAGTACATCCTCAGAAAAAAAGGTGTCTAAAAGGGACCAAAACCCTATCATCCACAGCATCAGTTGAAGAGTGGACAAGTGGGGATGGATGAGAGAGCCTTTGTCCTGTGTGAGTAGGTCCACCCTGTGAGACAACTTGGTATGATTCCCCTTGGCTAAATGCAGAAAAAGAGGGAACCAATGCTGTCAGAGCCAAAAGGAAGTCACCAAGATTTGGGAGTATCTTGTTCCATCTTGAACAGGACCCTCAGTATGAGAGGAAGGGTTGGGTAGGCATAAAGAAACATCCCTTCCAGGAAAAAGATAGGGTGTCCACAGTCCAAGCCAGAGGACATGGGACTCTGGTGCAAAAGAGAGGAAGTCGTTGTTCAGAGGGAGGAAAAAGATTGACCTGAGGAGTACCCCACTGGTGGACAATGTCAAGAAACACATCTCTGTGAAGCATCCACTCATGAGTCTGTGTTATGGACTCAGAGAGGTCTGCCACAAAGATCTGTTCTGAAGGAATGTAAACAGCCTGGAGAGTCACCTGATACTGGACAGCTAGATCCCAAACCTGAAGAGCTAGTCTGCACAAGAGGTAAGACCAAGTCCCCCCTTGTTTGTTGATGTACCACATCACTGTGGTACTGTCTGTGAAGATTTTGAGGGGCCCTGGAAGAAAAAGAGACTGGAAGGCCTGAAAAGTCGGGAGAAGTGCACTCATCTCTTTGATAATCATATGGCCTTCCTTTGACGAAGAGACCAAAGGTTCTGAACCTTCAGAGGGCTGAAGAAAGCACCCCACCCCATGCCTGAGGTCTCTGAAAAAGTTTCTGAGTAGGGACTGGAGGCTGAAAAGGAAGCCCTGGGTTTAGGGACAGTTGAAGAATCTACCACTGGAGCTCCAACTTGAGGCATGAAAGGAGAGGAATTTGAATATCTAAAAGATGAGAATGATGAACCCAAATTCATTTTAGGAAGCACTGAAGCTTTTTCATATGAACTCTGGCAAGAGGAAGCATAGAAATAGTAGAAGCCATGTGTCCTAGAGACCTTAGAAACTCTCTGGCTGCAATGAAGGCCAGAGAAAGAAGGGACTGGAAGAAATGCAATCAGAGTCAAAGCTTTGGGAGGAAGCAGGAATGCCAACATTGAAATGGTCTGGAGCCTGCAATTGAGAAAAACATTATCCTGAGAAGACATCAGGAAGGATTTTTGGAAGTTCACTGTAAACCCTAGGCTTTGCAGAAGGCAAATAGTATAGTGAAAATGCTGAAGAAAAGTGTCTGGAGAAGAAGCCTGAATTAGCAGGTCATCCAGATAAGGAAAGATCTGAATTCCCCTCATCATGCAGAAAGCAATCACAGGTGCGAGGCATTTGGTGAAGATCCCTGAGGGGCAGCAGAAAGGCCAAAGAGCAAAGCAGAAAACTGAAAATGCAAGTGTAGAACAGAGCGTGTGTATGTACCTTTAAGAAGCATTTACAGATGTAGGCACATGCATACAAATAATGAGCACGTGCAAGCAGCAGTGCCATTTTGAGAGAACAGCCAGAGTGTTAACATGTATGAGTGTGGTAGTCAGTCTGTTTATAAATTTATTTAAGTTTAAGTTACAAAGCCTCATTCCTGATGTGTCTGTGTGTAATAAAGCTGCTTGAACTGAACCCACAAACGTTCATCTATTTTATCCTGACAGACAAGTGACATGTTGTCAAAACCGGGATTAAGAGAGGAACTTCTTCAAGCCATGAGGTACAGAGTTGAAGGTGAAGACAGACTGAGCTGGTTGAGTGAAACAGAGCTCAGACAAACAAAAAGAGACAGAAATGAGTTTAAGGTAATAAAAAACTGCACAAATGGTTTATTTGGCAAAAAAAATGAAATGGAGCATTTCTAAGGCACAAAACGCATTATTAATCAAACGAGTAGCACAAAACATATTATTAAGCAAACAAAAGGCACAAAACACATTATTAATTAAACAAAATGTTTGAAACCATGATATTTGATAAAACTAGCAGAGATATTCATATGGAGCTCAGAATTACCTTTGGTTTGCATAACGAGCATATTTAAAGTAAAATGAGCACAAAAAAATATAATGAGCATGATAAGAGGTTAAAAGGGCATAACAAGTACAATAAAAGGGCAAATTAAGCTTAAAAAGCAAGGTGACCACTTACTTTTTTTTTTTTTTAGTAAAAGACCGTGTTTGGGCACAAACTATTATTTTGCATTGACTGAAGCCATTCAAAGCATAACTAGAATTGCTCAAAGTATCTCAGAGAGTGCAAAGCTCTTGCAGACTGTGTGCTTTATTACGGTGCAATTATTTCAAAGAGTTTGCTGTGTGCAAAGTACAGTTATATTGCAAAGTGCAGCCAAAGTACAGCCATTTTGAAAAGTTTCTTGTGCTGTGTGCATTTATTCACAGAGTGGCACCATTTCAAAGTGTTTCTTACACTGTACAGAGTTATTCCATAAAGTACAGCCATTTTAAGAGTTTCTATGCTGTGTACAGTTTATTTGCAAAGTGTATTCATCTCAAAGTATTTCTTACTCTGAGCTTTTCCATCATGTACAGTTTATCTGCAAAGTACAATCATTTCAAAGTACGTCTTACACTGATAAGGAGTGGTTTCATAAAGTACAGTGATTTCAAAGTGTTCTAGTGCTATGGAGACAAGTGCAGTTATTTCAGAGTCTGCTGTGCTATTGGGCATAATTACAAGTTCTGGCATAAAATTTTAGCATATTACATAATTGCAAGCACCTTCACTACTGTGTGTTGATATGGCAGAGGCATTTTGCAGACCAAATCCACTGTGTTTGATCATAATATAGCAGAGAAATTGGGGAGTATTTGAGCAGGAATACGATATTTTCATACAAGCAGCTTTTTCTGACAAAGATGCATATATGAGGGCATTCATTTTGCTTAACTTAGCTGGGTCAGAAGCCAATGAAAGACAGTGTCATTTGTGTATGCACCATAAGTATATGCAGGAGAGGGGGGAACCACCATATTGTGGTACCGGCTGAATCAAAGAAGGATCTTGAGTGCTTGAAATGTGCATTTAGTGAAATGTGCAACCCCCAGACAAATGTTACATTAGAGAGGCACTTATTTTATACAAGAGACCAAGGGCCAGGTGAAACTTTTGCAGCTTATATCACTGACTTAAGAAATAAAGCTAAAATGTGCAGATTTGATGATTTAAAAGATGACTTAATAAAGGACATGCTTGTGTGTGGTGTTAATAGTGGTGTAGTGAGAAAGATTTTACTTCATGACAGTGATTTAGCATTGAGCAAAACGACAGAGATTTGTCAAATCCGTGCGCTCACAGAAAAGCACACAAATATCCTTGCAAGTGATAAGAGCATGGTTTCAACACCCTGTAGAGTAAACGTAGACATCATGCAGCACATAGCAAGCAGAAACAGGGCTAAGCACATGGCAGCTGCAATGCCTGTAAGTATACCAAGGAAACCTCGTAGCTTTCTAGCAAGTTCCAAGACTAGTTCAGCAAACTGGGCATGCTCAGGGCAGTATAAGGGTGAGTCAGCAAACCCCAAGTCAAGTCTTATTGTCAACTGTCATAATTGTGGAGCCAACCATAAGTCTAAAAGATAGAAGTGCTTAGCATTTGGTCGGCAATGCCACAAGTGTAAAAAATGGAACCATTTTAAAAAGTTTTGTAAATCAAGCAAGCCTCATTCAGTTATTAATAAAGGTCACTCAAAAAATCAAGTCAATCATATAGAGAGCTGCTACCCCACTTTCTATGTAGATGGTGTGTCAGTGGTCAGTGAAAAGGTTAATGCAGTACATTTACTGGCAAAGAATGAAGTATTTTGAATTGTCCTGATCAATGGTAAACCCACAATGCTCAACGTAGACATTGTCTCAAAGTGTAATATAATGTCAGCAGAAACAGTTGCTAAAGTGAGAGCTGGTGAGCAACTTAATTTATTCAATAATGTGAAGCTTGTTGCTTATGGAGGTGAAGAGATTCAAACCAAAGGCTCAGTAGTACTTTCATGCTGTTCGGCTGGGAACAGTTACAGCTGGCAATTTTATGTAGTCAAAAGATCTGTGCAGTCATTATTAGGTCTAAGAGACAGTTTGAGAATAAAACTGCTTTCTTTTATCAAAGAAGTACATCGTGTAAGCACATGTCCCAGTTTCAGCTTTACTGATGCTATTTTCTCAGAGTACATGGATGTTTTCGAAGACAAATTAGGCAAATTTCTAGTTGTGTACTCCATGAAAGTAGACCCAGAGGTCAGTCCAGTGGTCAGACCAGCAAGGAGAGTTCCAATAGCTATGCAGGACAAAGTCAAGGTCCAGCTAGATAAAATGGTGATGCAAGGTGTGATCTGCCCAGTCACAGAACCAAATGAGTAGGTGTCTTCCATGGTACCTGCTCATAAGAAAAAATTCTGATGAAATCAGACTATGCATTGACCCAAGAGACTTGAACAAGGTGTAAAAAAGACCTCATCATCCTATGCATACAATCAAGGAGATTACCACACTCATGCCAAATGCCACTGTTTTTTCTGTCTTAGATGCAAAGAGTTCATTTTGGCAAGTAATGGTTGATCGCAAATCTTCACTACTGACTACATTCAGTACCCCATTTGGTATATACAGATTCCTCAGAATGCCTTTTGGAATAAATTCTGCCAGTGAAGTCTTTCGGCGTGCAATGGACCAATTTTTTTCAGGTTACCCATGTGCTATAATAGTTGATGATTTATTGGTTGGAGGTAATAGTGAAACAGAGCATGACAGAAACCTCAGGAAAGTTCTTGACAGAGCGTGTGAAGTGAATTTAAAGCTCAGTCCTTTGAAATGTAAATTCAGACTACCAGAAGTTAGTTATGTAGGTCATTTATTTACCAGTACAGGTTTATGACCAGACCCTTCTGAGCAAGTGGCATTCTTGAAATGCCAGCTCCGGACAATGCCCAAGCCTTGCAGCATTTTTTTAGTATGGTTAATTATTTGGCCAAATTTATCCCTGACTTTAGTGAGTTATCAGTGCCTTTAAGAGAGCTGACATGAAAAAAATGTTGCATGGTCATGATTAGAACACCACCAGACAGCATTTGGTACCCTCAAACAGCAGATTGCCAACCCACCTACATTAAGATACTATGATGTCTACAAACCGGTAGTTTTTTTCCTGTGATGCTTCAAAGTTTGGTCTTGGTACAGTTTTTCTTCAAGAGGGAAGACCTGTTGCCTATGCATCTAGAACTCTTACCCACATTGAGATGCAGTATGCTCAAATTGAAAGGAACTTTAGGCAATTGTGTTTGCATGTTCGAAGTTCCATGATTATATTTATGGCCGGGCAATCCAAATAGCAACTGATCATCAACCTCTAGTCACTATTTTAAAGAAGCCTATGCATTCAGCTCCAGCAACACTACAAAGAATGATGCTCAGATTGTAAAAGTACAATTTCAAAATGATCTGCACAAAAGGTAACCTTTTTTTCTGGCTGATACCTTATCCAGATCGCCCAGAAATACTACAGAACAGCTTGATGCAGAGAATTTTGACTTTGGTGTCATGGAAGTGTGTAATTTTTTTCTACCTCAAGACTTGATGAGATAAGAGATCATACAAAGAATGAACTTTTTTGCAAAAGCTCAACCACTTCATCAATGTAGGATGGCCATCAAAGCAATCTTGCGTACCGCCAGGTCTACTTCAGTAGACCGAAATACCACAATAACGAAACCGAAAACACCAAGACCAAATACACGAACCTTCAGAACATTCACTATCACGAAACAACATAACACCGTCATTCACAAAATAAGGTACTTCACAGACACATAAAATAGCTTTGCTCAGCTGTGAAATGTGCAATTACGAGTTTGTGCCACTAAAGCATTACGAGCACTTTAAGCAGATATATGTTAATAGCTAACACATGAGAGGACGTCAGAAGTTATGCCCCACATCAAGGAAATGATGGCAGAAGTACATGTTTTGGCTCCTGGCGTAACTGGCAATTTATACCATACTGTATCATCCCAAAAGGGGAAACAACTGTTAGTTATAAAAGGCTACCTGTACCACCTGGAGAGAAGTAGAGGTAGTAAACGTTATTGGGGATGTAAGTACAAAATATCCCAGAGTTGTAAAGGTAGAGTGGTAACAACCATGATGCCCGATGAGGATAGGTTAGAGAAATCTGTCGGACATCACCATCCAGATGATCCAGGTGAAGTGGAGAGGTACGTAGTGTGCAATTATTTAAAGGTGAGAGCAACATATAGTAGGGATACTCCTTGTGTACTGGTAGAAGATGCCTTCGTGTCCACTTCTCTTGACAGTATTCACAGTATACCACAGAGGAAAGCTCTACTGCAACAAATAGGGCATGTGAGAAGGAAAACAGGTTTAACAGGTAGCAATGCTCAGTTAACTTTGCACAACACTGATTTTGCTGACTTTCCACGTAAGAGTGGAATGTTCATACGTAAGTTGATGTCCAGTCACTCAACTGATACCACTGTACTCGTGTTCTCAACAGTAAACAATCTATATGACTTAAGTCGTGCATCAATTTGGCTAATGGATGGTACATTTTTCAGCAAGGGTGGTACTATAAGGCAGTTGTATAGTGTGCACGGCTTGGTGAAATATGGTTCCTACAGTAAGGCTGTACTTTTGTTGTATTCCCTCATGTCTAAGAAGTCCCTAAAATCATATATTTATTTGTGGCACTGTATTTTCCATCTGTTAAGTGAAAATGGCTTCCAGTCTGAAGTTCATTTTGTATTATGCGATTTTGAGATTGCCCCATTAAAGAGCATGAGGTTGAATGTACCAGGAGCCCGGTCAAAAGGCTGCTTATTCCATTTTGGTCAAAATCTGCGGATAAAGGTACAGTAATTGGGGTTATCATCACTATATAACAGTACACAGTCCTTTCAACTGGCTATAAAGAGCTTGGTTGCCTTAGCTTTTTTAAAGGAGACTGAAGTGTATAGTACTTTCAGTGTACTGAAGGAAACATACCCTGTGGAAGGGAAAGACCTTGTGAAGTATTTTACTGAATGGTATGTTCTAGGGAAATAACGGAAGTTTACTACATGCACCTGCTCCAGTGTAAGGTTTCCACCCTTTGTTCCCAATTTCATTCTGGAACGTCAGTGAACTCAGTGATCTATTTCTGCCATGGACACAGAACTCTGTCAAGGCATGGCATCGTAGACTCAAATGCCTCATAGATGCAAGGGGTACAAACCTATCCTTCTTAATAGCCACACTAGTGCGTGAGCAAAATCATGTTGATGAACTATGTGTCAGAATGGCAACAGGATGTCCTCTCTCACCTAAAAAAAAGAAGGCTGACGTTAAGACATTAATAGTTTCAAAATGTTCTGGCCAACAGGGATGCTTATTCTGCAATCAAGTTAGTCTCAGCTATTGTGAGGCTACTAGAAATGTAAATACTGTCTCTTTAATGTTGGTTTTATCACATGGATACTAAGTTGTGTTCTGGTATGCACTATTTCACATCACGACACTTTCTATGGTGACCTACAGCAACTGATAGTACGAAGTTCTGCGAGTCTTTTATATGACCTACTGACTCTGTAGATGGATTTGCCAATGGAGTTTTACAAAATACATACGTAATATAGTGTTTGGAATTTGTTATGGCTATGTGCTGTCTGTGCAAAACGATGCAATATCTGAACTATTGTGATGCTTCAGTCGTATATATCTATGAGTGTACACTTGCTATTTTGGTGATTGTTGAAAGTACAGAACTCACAAATTTCACAGATATTTCCTGGTGTTATATGTATCACTCGGTGTGGACTTGGCTTCTCGTGTGTCGGTGTTTTGAATTTCTGTGTTTTAGCTGACGTGATAGTGAATGTTCAGGTTTCTGAGGGTTCGTGTACTTGGTCTTGGTGTTTTCGGTTTTGTTATTGTAGTATTTCGGTCTACTGAAGTAGAGCCGTACCGCCATATGTACAACCTTACTTTCCCTTACAGAGATAAGATGTGGATGGAAGAAGGTATCATTTTCAAAGATCCAAAAGTTATTGTTCCTACTTCTTTACAACATGAATACATTTAGATCTTATATCGTGGCCACCCAGGTTCCGATTCTACCAAAAGAAGGGCAAGGGGGCTAGTATTTTAGCCTTCTCTAGCAAAACAGATTGATAAAGTGCTTTCTTCTTGTTCAGTATGCAACAGTACAGTACTAAACTGCATTTGCAAAATAAGCCACTTCAGCTAAGCCATATTCCTGAACTACCTTGGTCAACAGTAGCTACTGACATATTTGAGTGGAACAATCAGCATTACTTAGTGTTGGTAGACTCTTATTTGAACTGGTTTGAGATCGATTTGCTACCTAACCTAACATCCAGTCCTGTTATTATTAAGATGAATCATCATTTTTCAGTCCATGGTAGTCCACACAAAGTTATTTCTGACAATGGTACACAGATTATCAATCAATTGTTTCAGAGATTTGCAAAAGTGGACTTCGTCCATGTTACTAGTAGTCCTGAATACCCACAGTCAAATGGCCTTTCTGTACATGCAGTATAGAGTGCAAAACAATTACTAGAGAGGTTCAAGTGTGACAATACCAATATCTTCTTGCATTTACTCAATCTCAGGAATATACCCTGTGACAATCTACTTGGCTCACCTGCTCAGAGACTTCTATCTAGGCAAACCAGAACAATCTAGCCTATCAGTTCTAGGTTGTTGGTGCCTAATGCTAAAAACAAAGCAATCAAACTCCAACTTTTCAAAAAGTGTTCTTTTCAGAAGTCCAGCTATGATAAAATGAGCAGATTTCTTTGCCCGTTAAAAGAAGGAGAGTGAGGATACAAACGGCAAAAGGCTTTGATCGACTTGGACAAGTGAGAGGTATATGTGCCGAGCCGAGATCCTACTTAGTGGAATCTGAGGGTATACAGTACAGGAGCAACCACAGACATCTTCTTCCTGTATCAGAAATGATATCACAGCATCATACCTGTGAAATAGACTCTAGATCTCAGAACAACACTGACAATGTTCGTACTGAAGAACATGTCTCAGTATCCTTTCCCATTCCTGATAAGGTCCCAGATGTCCCTAAAGTTGAATATTTCTTGAAGGGAGTCCCCATTGCTAGATCCAATTCTGACTTTTATGTTACACGATCAGGTTGTATTTCTAGACCTAGTGTAAAACACACAAACACACAGCAACCTGGACATGATTGTTTTATATGTGTCTAATTTTGTATGATTGCATGTCAAAAGGTCATTTCTGTAAAATGCAAGTCATTGAATACTGTCATTTGATATGAGTCATTTCTCAAAGAGGGAGGATGTAGAACAGAGCTTGTGTATGTACCTTTAAGAAGCATTTCCAGATGAAGACATATGCATATACATAGTGAGCATGTGCAGGCAGCAATGCCATTTTGAGAGAACAGCCAGAGTATTAACATGTATGACTGGGGTATTAAGTCTGTTTATAAGTTTATTTAATTTTGAGTTACAAACCCTCATTCCTGATGTCTTTGTGTGTAATAAAGCTGCTTGAACTGAACCCACGAATGTTCATCTGTTTTATCCTGATCAGATGAGCAACAGAAAAATGTAAAAACTTCCTGAAAAGGGGATAAATAGAAATATGGAGCCAGGCATCTTTGAGATCCAGAGAAACTAGGAAAGCCTGAAGAAGAAGAAGGGAAACAAGGTTTGAAGAGATAACATGGGAAAGGAAGGAACCTTCAGAAAGGTGTTGAGCTGGGACAGATCCAGAATGGTCTCCATGTGCCTTCTTTCCTGAGAACCAGAAACATTCTGAAATGAAAACCATTCCCCTTTTGAGAAGTTGAAACTGCTTGGATGGTTCCTTGAGACAAAAGACTCTGAAGACCATCTGGGAAAAAATGGAAGCTGTTCCTTAGGGGGTTGAGGAATGCCCAAAGAGGGTGGGGGGATTTCCAAACCATGTAATAACCCTGACAAATGATGGAATGAACCCAAGAGTCTTGAGTGATCTGTAACCAATTTGGAAGGAGTAGGGAAAGATGAAAAGATAGAGAAACTTATCTGAGGAGGGAGGGAAGAAGATAAACAGAACTTGGCTTGCTGGAAAAAGAGATTTCTGAGCTGTAGGAGTCTGAGAAGACTTAGCAGGAGGAGTGCTCCTAGAACCCTTTTTATCTTTGGGAGATGGACTAGACTGTCTGCAGACAAAGGCAGACTTAGTAGGGTAGTTCCTCTGAAATTTTGGAATGGGAAAACAAAAATATGTTTCAATTCCTGCATAGCCTTACCCTTTTCCTAAGGAGGTTTAAAAATCTCAGCAGCTACAGGACCAAAGAGATGCTTATTGTCAAAAGGAGCATCCATCAGCTTGGCCTTGATAGCATCAGGCAGAAGCTGAAGGTGAAGCAAGGAGTACCTCCTCAACACAGAACCAAAGGCAGAAGCCCCAAATGAAGCATCAGCTGCATCATACCTACATCTAATGGAATGACAAGCAATTTTTTTTCTCCAAACATCTCTATTAAATTTTCACATATGACAAAGGCAATCTTACATTTATATTTTATTTTATTATTTTATTTTATTTTACATTTGTTGACCGGGATAGTCCGACTGGATACATGTCCATTTTCAGCGGAGGCCCGGGGAGAAAAGCTCCAACATAGTCTCAGTGACAGATAGTTACATATTAGAGTTTAAGACAGAAAAGAATAAAAAGCAATTTACATACTACATACTACCACAAACTACCTTGCTCTAACAAACACAACATACGACAGTTCATTATACAGATCTTTAAAAACATGCTAGCAAAATAATTAAGACAGATTATAGATTAGAGTTTGGCTAATATACAATGTACATGTTTTGGGTTACATATCCCCACCCTAGGTTGTCCTTTTGGGCCTGAGAAATTAGTATGGCCTTGGTTTAACGAAGAGGAGCTAGTCTGGGTTTGAGCATGGACAAAGCCAATGTGACTTAAAATGGAGTTTTAGACTCTTTTTGAATTGAGCTGGGGAAGTAATAAGCATGAGGTTGTTGGGGAGGGAGTTCCATATTTTTCCAATGGCGTTGGCGAACAGACTGTCACCGCCTAAGTTGTGGGATTTGAATGTTTGGACAAGGAGTCTGTTTGATGAGCGAAGGCAGCTTAGATTGGTGTAAGAAATTATAATATTTTTCAGTGCAGGGGTGTTATCAGGTTGTTTAAGAATTTTAAATGCTTCTATGAGTTGGTTCAGCTGGAGAAGGTTTGGGAGTTCTATCCAGCCAAGTTTTTTCAGGTTAAAGCAGTGGTGTGTTCTATAGGGCAAGCCAGTTACAAATCTGGCAATATGATTATAACAACATGAGAGTTTGTTCAGGTCAGATTTGTTAAGGTTAGTAAAAGCATGGGAGAGGCATATAGAAGGTTTTTATCCTGTATAAGGACCCAAGTTTCTTGTTTACGGACTTAATGGTTTGGGTGATATGCATATCGAATCTAAGTTTATTGTCAATGATAACTCCTAGTAGCTTTGTGTAGGAGTCTGGGAAGATGATGGTACCATTGTTGGATTGTATAGTAAAATGTGTAGGAGGGGATTTATTCATTGGGTAGAAGAGAAGTAGCTTGGTTTTGTTTGGGTTTAAAAACAGATAATGATCTGAGAGCCAATTTTCGACTGTGGTAAAACTGAGCTGGGTTGTAGCTAGTAGGTTTGCTAGAGAGTCATCAGAACATATTAGAGTTGAGTCATCTGCATACTGAATACAGGTGGCTTCAGGGATAAATGTATGGAGGTCATTTATAAAGACTGAAAAGAGAAGAGGTCCTAATATGGAGCCTTGAGGAACTCCTATGATATTTGGTAACAGGCAAGAGAGCTTATTCTGCCACAGTACTGCTTGTTGTCTACCAGAGAGGTAGGCATGAAACCAGTCAAGAGCTGTGTTGTCAAGGTACAGGGTTTTCAGAGTGTGGAGAAGTGGCTGGTGGTTTACCATGTCGAAGGCTTTCGACAGGTCCAGAAAAAGAGCTGAGGATATTTTTTTGTTGTTCCGGTTATGGTTGATTTTATTGGTAAAAGAGAGGAGGGCAGTGGTCGTGCTGTGATGAGGTCTAAATCCATGTTGAGAGTTGGTCAGTAGTTTATTCTGGGTGAGATAGTACATTAGTTTGTGCACACACTTTTCCATGATTTTCGCAAGTGGTGACAGTATGGCTATTGGCCTATAGTTCGATAGTTCTGTGGATGAGCTACCTTTATGGAGTGGTATAACATAGGATATTTTCCATATTGAGGGGATTGTGACCTCTGTTATGGTTCTATTGATTAGGATCGAGATAAGATAGGCTATGACATCTGCAGCTATTTGCAGATATTCAGCTGGGAGTAGATCTGCAGAAAGGGTAGCTGGCTTTTGCTTCTTCAGTAGGGATCGGATAAAGGATGTGGAGACAGGCTGGAGGTTAAAGGAGAGTAGTGACTTGGGCATAGCATTTTTTAATGTGGAGCAGGGGGGATGTAGTTGGTTGGCTAAGGACTGAATAGTCTCAGTAAAGAAAGTATTAAAGGTATTTGCTACTTCTTCTGGGCTTTTACCACATAATGTCCCAGGGGTAGGAGTGGAGGATTTACCTGGATGGAGAAGATTATTTAAACCTGCCCAGAACTTCTGAGGGTTGTTTTGGTGTTTATGTTGCAGATGGCAGAAGTAGTTTTTTTTTGTCAAGTGTGATGGCTTTTTTAGTCTCATTTCTTAGTTGTTGGAATTTAATGCAATCTAGGGGTAACTTGGTAGTGCGCCACTTGTCCCATGCTTTATCTGTAAGTGTTATTTTGGCTTTGGACTCTGTTGTTAGCCAGGGTGCTATTCGTATTTTAGTTCTGATTGACCGTTTTGGAGCCTGAGAGTCAAGTATGTTAAGAAATGTGTCATTAAAGAGAGTCACTGCCTCATATAGGGGAAGGTACGTTAGCTTTGACCAGTTACAGGATTTGAGTTCCATTTGAAATTTTGCAGGCTCAAAATTTTTCTTGTTTCTGACGGACCTATAAATGGGCAGTCTAGCGCTGATGGTTTTGTCTTTCATTATGTATGTGACCAGGTGATCACTAAGATCATTGGGGAGAGTCCCAGACATATACTTATGGGGGTGACTATTGGTGAGTATCCAATCAAGAATACTCTCTTTTTGGTTAGAATTTCCTGTTCTGGTGGTGGAGGATATGATCTGTGAGAATCCATGGAGGTTTATAAAGATGGGGTTGGAGTGTGAAGAACATTGGTTCCAGTCAATGTTAACATCGCCTAGAACAATAGTTTCTTGAGGGTAGTTGTTAGCTATCCAGTTAAGAATGTTCTCCATTGTTTCTGAAATGTTCCCAAGGGGGACATAGATCTCAATTAGATTTATGCTTTTTTGATTGTTTAGTTGTAGTTTTAGAGCTAATAATTCAGCATTGGAGACCTGGGGTGGTTGAATGGGATTAATTATGATGTTAAGTGTGCTTTTGTATAGGACAGCTATCCCACCTCCCCTTTTCTTTATGCGATCAACCCTGAGTATGTTGTACCCGGGTGGCAGGATCTCATTATCTTTGGTTGATGGCTTAAGCCACATTTCTGATAGACACATTATGTCAGGGAGGTAAGTTGCTAACACGGCATGTAGGTTATGTACCTTGTTGCTTATCCTTCTTATGTTTAGGTGGCAAATTAGAAGGGAGTTGGACGACCTGTGGGAGAATGGTGGGCTGGTAGAGTCTGAAGTAGAGGATGGGCCTGGGTTCGGGTGGATGTCACCGTCTTTAGTAATATTTTTTCTCAGATAAGCTAATAGTCTCAAGAGTTTAATATATAAACCATTCTCCTACCCTGTATCTGGCTGCTGCGCACCCTGCTCCAACACTTGACCTACACCTTCTGTTCCTGCACTAAACACCTGAACTTACCCTGCTGGAAGCCTCCAAATGATAGTCCTAACTAAGAAATAACCTACCAGCTCCCCAAGAGACAATTCCTTTCTTAAAAGGCAGTGAAACCTTGTGTTCCTGCACTAAACACTTGAACTTACCCTGCTGGAAGCCTCCAAAAGATAGTCCTAACTAAGAAATAACCTACCAGCTCCCCAAGAGACAATTGCTTTCTTAAAAGGCAGTAAAACCTTGTGTTCCTGCACTAAACACCTGAACTTACCCTGCTGGAAGCCTCCAAAAGATAGTCCTAACTAAGAAATAACCTACCAGCTCCCCAAGAGACAATTCCTTTCTTAAAAGGCAGTGAAAGTATGTATTGTTACTGCTACAAGTAAACTGTAATACTTTTAATGTATAGTAAACTGTAATACTTTTGAGCTCCTCGTGGTCCTGCAGAGTGATGCTAGCAGCAGAGAGGCTAAAAGAGCGACTGCTAACCTGAGCAAAAAACACAGCATCAATGGGACCAGATGGTGTCCCGGGCTGCATCTTACATGAACTCCAAGAAGAGCTAAACCCAAACATAAAACTACTGTTCAATCTCAGCCTTACTACAGGATATGTACCCAAAGAGTGGCGTACAGCAACAGTGGTCCCTCTCCACAAAGGTGGTGTCTCAATGGATCCTGGAAACTATCGCCCCATAAGCCTGACTAGCTTGGTCTGCAAAGCTATGGAAAGGATCATCATGGTCCTCATAAATACAGATATTGGGGACCTACAGACACTGGATCCTACCCAGTTCGGCTTTGTTAAGGGCAGATCCTGCCTCTTAAACCTGGTCGATTTCTTTGAAACAGTCACCAAGGCCATTGACAAGAGGAAGGTGGTCCACACAGCCTACCTGGACCTCGCAAAAGCCTTTGATACAATACCCCACTTGGGCATTATAGATAAGCTCACCAGCTTAAATATAAACCCCTATGTCACTAGATGGCTTGCAAACTGGCTCAAGGACAGAACCCACATGGTTAGAATTGCTGGAGCCATGTCAGACTCCAAACCAGTTACAAGTGGTGTCCCACAAGGCTCAGTCCTGGGACCTCTCTTGTTCGGTATATATTTCTCGGAGGTACAGGCCAACACGGAAGGACTGTGGCTGACCAAGTTCACAGATGACTGCAAACCAGGCGCCATAATTGACTCTCCAGCCGACACAAGCATCCTACAAAAGGGCCTCATAGAAACAGACAACTGGTGCCAGAGCCATGGCCTCAAACTAAACGCCAAAAAGTGTATAGTCATCCCCTTTGGCAAAAACAAAGTGCCCACAAATTACCACATAGGTGGTAATCCATTAAGTACGGAAGAAGTAATTAGGGACCTGGGGACCCAAGTTGATAGCAATCTCTCATTTGAAAACCATGTGGCCAAAGTGGTTAGAAAAACATTTTATATAGCCCACCTAATCATGAAGGGATTCACATCTAGATCAGGGGAGGTCATTGTGCCTCTTTACTCATCCCTCATCAGGCCCATAATTGAGCACAATGCCCCTTTTGGGATGTACCTTACCAGACACCTGCAGCAACTGGAAAGACCCCAAAAGTACCTCACCAAGAGGATCAAAGGGCTCAAACAGATGCCATATGCTGCCCGTTAAAGAAACTCCAGCTCTACTCAGTGGCATACCGCCTGCTCAGAGGTGATCTGTGCCTGACGTATAAAGCCATGTCCAACCCGGAATTAATGGACATGCTGCACCTCAGAAAATCCAAATCCCATCGAGCTACGCGATCGAGAGACTTGAACCTCAGCACTGAAATAAATAGGACATGCTGGAGGGACAGATTCATAACCCAGAGGCTCCCTTCACTCTGGAATAAAATCCCAGTCCAGGTTAGGCAGAGTCCCTCATTGACTCTCTTCAAGAAGAATCTTGATGAGTGGATGGGAGATCGTAGGTTTACCCCGGGTATTACTTCTGTGTCACTGTTAGACAGAGGCACAGTATATTAACCTCGAAAAAGGGCATAGCAAAATTAATTTAAAATGGGTGGCGAAAGCCAAACACACTCTGGCTAGGCTTATAAATGCCCTAGGGCAGATAGCCTAGTATGAACCTATGAACCTATGAACTTTTAATGTATTAAAGACTCTGCTAGGTTAGGCAAGCTTCCAAGTCGGGCTAGCCAGCAGCCAACCCCCCCCATTTATCACTTACCTTTACATTAGCCCTATTTCCAGCACATATTCTCTACTCACTAACTGGATTATCTCCCCTCTCCCTTAACCTGCTATCCTCTGTAGGAGACCTGTCTGTTGCAATAAAGTGACTGGCCACTAGGTGGCGCTTAACTATCAGCTTACTGTTCACTAATCTCCTTCTCTGATTCTTTACCATATCTCTCCAACTCTGTTCTCAGTTTTCTACAGACTTACTCTTTCACCATTTCTCCTGTGTCCAATTTATCTTTATTCACATTCTACTCCTCTGTCATCATGACTCTCCTCTTACCAGCCTCTGAACTTTCTTTTACAATTCTCTCACTCTCAGACTTACCTGCTGAACTCTCATACCACCCAGATTGTCATCCTCGACAGTCTGCTCTCTTTTCTCTACCCGCTCCATTTGCCCTGCGGGCTCACTCCGCTCCCCTACCCTGCCCCCATTTCCCACACGCCCCCAGTGGTCCTACCTTTATTCCTCTTAAGACACACCCCCACTAAACCTACTCCAATCTCCTTAGTCACATCATTAGCCTTCCCACCCCCATTCACTCAATACACCCTCCTTAGTTTAATTACCACACCCTCTGTCCTATCTTATTCCTGCTTATAATATCTAACTCCCATTTCTCTCCCACCTTACATACCAATATCAGGTCCACATCAATAATCCCTTACCAAGTACAACTTCTAATCTTAGTCTCACTCCTACCCCCTCTAACCTCTACCTATATCCTAACCTCCTATGAACAACCTCTTAACTACACCCTTCTCTTCCCCTCCAAACACACACTAATGGGAACCCTACCTTTCTCTCCATACTTCCTAAACATCATTTGTAAACCCAGCTACCTACTTGCCAAATATCACAGACTATCACATATTAAATACATCAACCTAAAACCTAGAAAATTCCTTGACTACTATTATAAGCCTCTCCAGCCTAAACACTTAACACTCCTCCTCTCCTTACTAGATGGGGACATTCATCCTAACCCTGGACCAAACTATACACTTAACACTACAAACTGCAATCAACACAATACTTGTACCCTGTCACCTACCAAACCTCCCAACTCACTCTCCATAGCACATCTTAATATACGTAGTATTTGCAATAAAATCACACAAGTCCATGCCCTCCTAGATGTCCACCTATTTGACATCCTATGTTTATCTGAAACATGGCTAAAACCTACCATTAAAGATGATGAAATCACCCCACCTGGTTACAATATCATTAGACTGGACCGTACAGCTAAAAAGGGAGGAGGGGTAGCAATGCTCTATAAAGCAGAACTGCAAGTCAGCACTGCAAATCTTAACCTTCCTTTGGACAATAGTACTGAAATAATCATCTCTAAACTTCAGGTCAATGCTCATAAAGCCATAAATATCATCTGTATTTATCTTCCACCAAGTAATAACATTAGAACATTCGAGTGTATCCTTAACTGGCTAGCTACCAATATTCCACAAGAAACCATAGTCCTAGGGGACCTTAATATCGATTGGAATTCCTGCAATAGTACAAACCCTACCATCCATATCAAGTTATATGGCTTCTCACAAACCATTAACTCCCCTACTAGAACTAACAGACTCAACAACAAAGAAAGTACCTTGGACTAGATACTTACTAATACCCCTCAACAAACCTATATAGCAGGAACCCTTCCTGATGACCTAAGTGACCATTCACTAACTTATATTATTAGACATAAAACCAACTTAACCTTCCCTAACACTTTCAGAACAGTACGCTCTAAAATGCAATTCAACCCAGAACGTTTCCAAATGGAACTTAAACGATGCAATTGGTCACCATTAAAATCTCTCCCTCTAGATGAAGCAGTTGAATACTTCAATTCCACATTCTTAGCTATCCTTGACCACCATGCCCCATTATGTTCTATTAGAAATAAAGCTAAACCTGCCCCTTGGCTCACCAATAATACTAGGCAAAAAATCCATCTTAGAAAAAAGTCCTGGTCAAAATGGTGTAACACTAGGAATTCCATTGATCACCAAACCATTAGGGAAAACAGAGATAATACAAAAAAAGCCATCCTGTTAGACAAAAAGAACTTTTATCAGCAATGACAGCAAACCTCCCACAAAGAACCTCGTAAATTTTGGACTAGCATTAACAAACTTCTAAACCCAGGCCAAACTTTCACACCTAACCCACAAGGCTCTAACCCTGCAAATCCCTTACAAACAGCTAATGCCTTTAATGCTTTCTTCACAGACACCATCCAAACTCTTGCTACCCACCTATCTCCTGATACCTCTAACCTGCCTACTTCTACTACAAACCCACCCCCATCATTTAAGTTACAACCTGTATCTACCTCCTTTATTTGTTCCCTTCTCCAGAAATTAAAACCTACCACCCCCTCAGCTGACAAACTCCCAGCAGAATTCCTGCAAAAAGGAGGTAAAGCTATTGCCTATCCCATTTCCATTCTAATAAATAGAACCATAACTGAAGGAACTATCCCATCCATTTGGAAACTTTCTCATATCATCCCACTACATAAAGGTGGGAACTCCAATGACTTCTCTAACTTTCGTCCCATAGCACTACTATCCCAAAAATTATGGAAAAGTGTATCCATAACCAACTACTTAACCACCTACTCCATAAAAACCTACTCGCCAACTGTCAACACGAATTTAGACCTTCCCACAGTACCACCACAGCCCTGCTATCCTTCACAAACTGTATCAACAAATTCTGCAATAACAATATTCTGTCCTCTGCACTCTTTATTGATTTATCTAAAGTTTCGACATGGTTAATCACCAACTCCTCCTATTTATACTAAAATCTCTTTCACTCGATCCTATGTCTGTGAACTGGTTTACATCCTACCTAGACAACCGACAGCAGGCTGTTCTCTGGCAAAATAAACTATCTAATCTCCTTCCTATCTCCCTCGGTGTTCCCCAGGGCTCCATATTAGGCCCACTCCTATTTTCCATTTATATTAATGACCTGCAATCAGCTATTCCACACACCACTTGTATTCAATATGCAGATGACTTTACTATTATCTGCTCAGCCACTTCTCAAACTAAACTGCAGACTATTACCCAAAAACGTTCAACTCTGTAGAACAATGGTTCTCACACCACTGTCTTCTCTTAAATCCCCAAAAAACTAAACTCTTACTCTTTACACCAACACGTAAGTCTACCCCTTTACATTTCACTCTTACATCTAACAATGGAACTCTTATCTCTCCTGACCCAACCACTAAACTCTTAGGAATAACAATTGACAACCACCTTAACATTGATACTCACATTAACACCACAATAAAAATAGTTAACAAAAAACTAGGATCCCTTTATAGAATCAAACCCTTTCTTACACCACTAGCTAGAATCACTATAGCCAGAACCCACCTAATCTCCACTCTATGCGTCTCCTATATATAACAATCTTTCTAAAAATAACCTCAACAAACTAGCTATATCCTATAATAATATTGCTAGATTTGCCACAGGTTCTCCATTTAGAACCCATCACTGTTTGAACCTAAAACAACTAGACTGGCTAGAATTTCTTAACCAACTTCAATTACAGCAGCTCACAATAGCCCACAAGACCTTGTTACAACCCAACAGCACACCTATATTTTCTAGCCTCATAACACCCTATAATAATCTCAAGAATCTACGCTCCTCAAACAAACTGCTGATCAAAACTACCAAATCCAACAACTCTGCAGGTGAATCCTTGTTCTCTAACGCCGTTGGGAAACTATGGAACAAACTACTCTCTGAAATCACATCACAGACTTCTCTTTTACTTTTTAAAAGGAATCTAAAACTATATCGCAATAAACACTGGCTATGCTCCTGTACTAACCCTGACTAACTTTTCTCCTGTTATTACTTTTCTTTCTAAACTATACCCTCTATTATCTTCCCTTCATAGTCTCACTATTTTATATTATTGCGTACAAATTTGCATATATATAATAACTATGATTATTATAATTTGAAAAAAAAATTTTTTTTTTGTACACACTAAAGTTTTTATTTAACGCTTCCTGTTTTTATAATATATGTCACAACTTTTAGATTAATTGTATACATTTTTACTTGGAGCTTTTCTCCCCAGGCCTCTACTGAAAATGGACATGTATCCAGCTAAACTAGCCCGGTCAACAAATGTAAAATAAAAATAAATAAATAAATAATAAATAAATGAAAAACATACAAAATGATACCACTTTAGTTGCAAATAGTTTATATCACAGACACTATTGAAACAACTGTAGTTGCAAACATTATACATCACTTATAAACTACCCAGTCATTGTCAGTTAAGGTGGATAGCAAATGTTGCTTATTCTTATATAAAATGTCATCCACTAATTCTCTAATGACTAACAGTAAATCCTGTACTTTTTTACCTTTTATACCATAAATATTTTTATTTATAATCTTACTTAACTTACTTCCCATTCTCTTCTGCAAAAGTTTTATAAAAATCTTATAGTCTGTATTTCACATTTGTCTCCTTTTTTCCATATGAATTTAATTACACCACTACACAGTTCTGTATAATGAAATCACTTTCTTAGCCATTAATTTAATACTTTTAAGGTATAGCTCCTTTTAACTACAGTCATATTCTTATACATGCCATATTCTACTCCATCCAGCCCTGCTGCAGATTCCAGATTTACTTTTCCTAAAATATTTTCTAATTTGTCAATTCTACTCTTTTTCCCAAATCCTTATCTTCTTCAGAAAATATATCCACTTTCCAATCCTTAGTACATTGTACATTCTTCCCTGTGTAGTTTGTAATATACCTGACCTATCTTTCATTAGTCTCATAATACTTTCATTTCCTTTAATAAGTTTATTCAAATATGGTGCAATTTCCTCCTCCTTTTCTTGCAAAAAAATCTCTGTTTATATAACAAATACTGCATTTTCTTTTTATTTAAATCATATTAATTCATGTTCTTTAACAAAGTAGCTTTCTTCATTCTATCACAAATATCCTTACTCAATTGATCATAATACACATTCCTTTCTTCTTTTTATATTTTCCCTGCTTATATAATATTTTGTATATTTTTGTTTAAAAAACAACCACCATTCAAACCAGTTTTTATAAAAAGGCCTCCATAAACTTACTGCATCCATCTTCCCTACTTTATCACATTTAACCTCGTTAATCCTTTTATTCATTTTCCTATTTTCATATAGTCATAATTATCTTCCAGAGTAATCCATATAGCCCTGTGATCCAAAAAACTGTCTCGAATACTCATTCTACAATTTTTAACCCTGCTGCAACTAAAAAAAACTGTTTCAGTTTTATGTTTACCTCTACTGTAAATCCAAGTACTTTTATTCCAAATACTTACATTTCATATCTTATAATATCTAACACCACTTTCACATCATATGCTTTCTTATTTTGCCTTACGTTATAATTAAAATCTCCTGCAACAATATATCCATATTTACTCCTACATACTTAATTATATCTTTAAACATCTCTTCTGTCTTTTTTTACCACAAATGCATAAATCGCTATAATTCTAAATACCTGATTTCCCCATCTTACATCCAGAATCTTAGTTCAGCCTACAGCAACAAAATGTAAAATCTAAGACTTTTATTGTCTCCTTAAATAAAATAAGTATTCCTGAACACATCTCTTTCACTAAATTAAAGATCAGCTTTTTTCCCCACCACATTTCCAACTGTTGTCTTCCTTCATTTGTTTAAAACCTAGTATCTTCTAATATAATAATGTCACTTCCCTGTCTTGTACACCATTCAAGAATATTTATTCTTCTTAGAACATTCTTTAAAATATTAACATTTAATGCAAGTACCTTACACAAAATGTTAACTTTTTTTCAACCTTTCCCTTTCTTTTTCTCTTTATCTCCTTCTTCAATTTTTCTTTTTCAGTCTCAAACTCTCTTATGAATAGAATTTCTTTTTTGTTTAACTAAATTCCATTCTATATCTTCATTGTCACTTAACCCTGATTCTTCACCCTCTACTTTATTAAGAATAAAACTTTCAAAACTGACTTTTTTGTAAATCTTCTGAGGTTCCGAATCATTTACTTCCATACATTCAATTTGTGTACGCTTTATTTTTTTTTTCTATTGCTATGTCCTTGCTCTCTTGATTCTGCTGTATTAATGTTTCTGCAGTCTCTTGCTCTAACTCATGTACTTTATAATCACATTGCAGCCCCAAGTGTCCTACTTTCATACATTTATAACATTTAACTTCACATGTTCTTATATTATGTCCCATTTTTTCCACACTCCAAAACATTTTCTTTTTTCACAATTATTTATCAAATGATCAGCATTCCCACATAAAAAACATGCCTTTGGCTGTCCCCCATATTTCACCATTCTTTTGTCCCACATTTATAACACTTTGAATTTGCACAATACTATCATTTTTCATTTTTAAAACAGCACTGCAGTGCCAAGCACCCATTCATAAACTTGTATTATCATACACTTTTACAATATCTGTTACATCTTTGCAAAAACTTAATAAATATTTTTTAAAGCCATTTTTTCAACTTCAGTTCTAAACTGAATATTATTTTTTTTGTCTCTCATTGAAAAGGTTTAAATATGTAAGAGATCCAAGGAACACTGTCATTTTTTTCATAGTCATCTAGAAAATTCTCCATAGCTTTACCAGTCTCAAAAATAATGTCACAAAAAGTGTCTTTATTAATATTAATACTTCATTTGGAAGAAATTATACTTCATCTAATGAACAAGGTTTAGCATTTAATGTGTTATTGAAAGTTTTTGAAAATAAGCTCCATAGATACAAACACCTTCAGTGACAATGTTTACATTTGGAAGCCTCACTTCATTTTAAGGTTGTACCTCGTGGGCTCCGGACATTGAAAATGCCGACTTACGGAGATATTTTTCCTGAACTGGTAAAATGTTGGCAAACCCTGAATTTGCAGTTAGGGTTTAACTATATTAAGACACTCACTGACTTTTTTCAAACCTATGGAAATTACCTTGTTTAATGAGGTTACGAATTTGCAGAATGAGTTTTCCAATAAGTTTGTAGCTGAGTGTTTTGAAATCAGACTGAAGGAAGTCATTGATAATGTATCGAATTTTAAACAGAGACTACAGATAGTCAAGAAAAAGAAGTTACAGAGAGATCTGGCTAACTTCAAGAAAGGTCATGTTTTTTCCTGGCCATGTGAACAGACACATCATGTACCACATAATACAACAGCAGGTACTGAGACCTTTAGAGAAGAAATTATTGAGACTATTCAAACTCCTCTTAAAGTTGTTAATAAGAAAGTACCTATTAATACGCAGATCTCTACTTCAACATCTGTGCCATCTTTTCCCTGCAGGAACCCCTGCCCTTAGAAATTAATCATAGGCAGGGTTGCTCAAAGAGCAGAATGAGAAAGGGGCATGTACAGCACCAACTCTAAACTGAAAAGGAGACAGGAATGGTCATGAGAAGCAAGAACATAAATATTTAGTTTTTAATATATCCTCACAAGTTCTAACAGAAGAACAACTGAAATTACTTAATAAGGGACTTTCATTTATTACAGCTAAACACATTGATTTATCAGCAGCTTTAACAGATCTCAGACCTTTTGCAAGGAGTGTCTCTTTGAAACTGTTGTTTCCACAAGATGAACCATTAGTTAACAATTCCAGGAAACTGAGTAGCTTTGTTTCACCTTTTCCCCCATCTCTAGAGAGTTCTGTGGGTTTATGTGAAGAGCAAATGAGATAAACCCTGTCTCAAAACCACAAACAGTCGTTTGTAAATTTGACCCATGATGAAACTAGAGCCTTGAGCAAGCTCGGAGATAACTCTAACATAGATTTCATCCAGCAGACAAAGAGGAGGGATCATAATTATTGACAGACAGCAATACACTGGGAAAATGCATGATATGCTGAAAGATGAAATGACCTACTTGCATCTCTTTAAACATCAGCTGAATGCTTTGATTGATAAAGTTCACTTTTTTGAGCATGACATGCTTATGACTGGGATGATTTCTAGAGAGCTGTTTGACTACTTTACAGTAGAATATCATGTGGTATCGATTCTCTATAGCTTACGAAAGGTACACAAGAATCTTTTTGATCCACTTATGCACCTGATATTGTCAAGTCGAGGGTGGCTAACTGAGTCGCTGTCTATTTATGTTGAAAAATCCTTAAGACCAATACTGGACAATGTTCAGACAGTTTTAAAAAACACAAAGAACTTTTTAAAGGACTTATTTGAGTGTTCAAAGGCAGTTGACTTTAATGATAAGTGTTTGATTGTCACCTTAGACATTACCTCTTTTTTTTTAATGTCATTCCTAACACAGAAGGCATAGATAACTTTAGATCTTTTTTGACAGCACATAGTGACTTTTCTACCTCTAAACTAGAACTTATCTGTATGTTACTTGAATTAATTCTTGAAAACAATGGTTTCATTTTTGAGTCTGATTCATAACTAAAGCAGGTCAGAGAAGCCATGGGTACGGCTTGTGCCAACAACTATGCCAACTTGGCACTAGCCTACTGGGAACCTGAGTTCATCCTTAAGGTGACTTTATTTGTGAAAGATATTATATACTATAAATGCTTTGTTGGTGACATTTTCCTCATTTGAAATAACACTGTGAGTAAACTTGAAGAGTTTTTTTTGTTTTATGCACAGTACTACATATCTTAAATTTGGTTAAAAGTTTTCATATAAGAGTACAGATTTGTTAGACATAAATGTTGACAGAGGCCACTTAGGTTGCATAGGCACTAGCCTTTATAAGAAGCCAAGTAAGAAGAATGTTTGCTTACATAAAAGTAGCATGCATTCTAGGCATATATCAAGAAATGTCATCAGCAATAAGTTTTAAAGGGTGATGTGTCTTTATAATAATGATGCCAGACTAGAAGAACCCTTTGAGGCCATGAAATTATATTTCTTAGCGAGAGGCTACTCTAGAAAATAGGTGGATAATTCTGCTTCTAAAGCATGGTCCAAGAGAGAGACATTATGTAGAACATTTTTGAAATGCAGTGAACTTTTGAGGGATAGGGTAGAGAAATCTCCACAGCAGAGACATCCCAGTGTTTTATTTACCTATTCAAGTGATGTCAGCATGCTTTGTGATATAATTAAGAAAAATTTGCCTTTGCTTTTAGTTGATGAGAAAGATAAGAGTGTGGTAAGCAATGCACCTAAATTTTGTTTTAGAAATAACCTATCACTTAAACGGCAGCTGTGTTGCAAGAGACAGACTTCCAATACTTTTTTGAGATCTGAGTGCATAGGAACTTTCTCCTGCCTTGTAGTGATTGTAAATTTATTAAAATGAATACACCCTTTATTTTTAACTATGCAGGATGAAGATTTGACCTTAGTTTCTATGCAGACTACAGAAGTAAGGATTTGTTTATTATGTAGCCTGTGTTTGTTGTAATGTGTTTTATATTGGAAAACCCAATTGTATGTTCAAAGATAAAACCTTAGAACGTAATAGTGACAACAGACATGGTAAGGCAAATATTGCCCTAACAAAACATGTGATAGAATGTGGTACTAACCATTACTTTCCATTTTTACTATTAGAGTTAATGAAAGATGTCTCGAATAGAACTGAGAGAAATGAGTTAAGATGGATAATTGATCTGAAAGCAGATAAATTTCCTAGGCTGAATGATCGTATTTCCCTCAAGCCTGTGTTAAAGTCACAGCCACATCCTCATTAATGGATCTGTGATGAGGAAGAAATGTTAGTGGGCATACTACTGAGATTATTAGAGCGTTTACTCACTATATATATATATATATATATATATATATATATATATATATATATATATATATATATCTATAATTTTTTTGTTTTAGTCACTTATAATATGCCTCACTGAAGAGTGATGAGGTACACTTGGTACATTTTCATTTAGATTCATTTAGTATACTGCTTACATTAGATTTAATTGCTAGGATTTGTCTTGCTTAAGAGTATATATCGGTTCTATATTAGATCAGCAAAATGGCATTACAGCGAATGCCGTTTCGCCAACACATATAGACCGAAATCTGAAAATAGTGAAGGCTCTGGTCAAGGATTTTTTTCCCAGGGAAAACAATTGCTTGGCCTGAGCCGTGACAGTGCCCTTTACCCCACTGTAGTACGATCTCAGAGTTGGTATATTTAGTTAGGGGAGGTGTGGAGGGCACAGTGCCCCACATTGGGGGGTTTGGGGGTGAAGCCCCCCCACTTAATTATGTTTACAATTGTGTGTATGTGTTTTTGGTGCAAGCGATTTCTTTCTCAGGGAAAGAAATCACTGTTTTGAACATTCGCGGTTTAGTGCAGTCGGTGTTTACATGTCAGTGAAGAGGCGTTCGATGTAACATCTCTTCAAACTTTTAACATATACCCTATATATCTCATGTTCATTTAGTTTTTACATTATTCGATTGGGTAATTTTTTGAAGGAAGTAGCTGAGAACATTTTAGTATACTGATTGGATTGTTTTAGATAGATTTGCTGCAAGTGCTTACAAACTTTGTTTTTACATCAGCTGATCTAGGCAGCATGCACAGCAGTAGTGGATTTTATTCTTTTTCATTAAGTTTCAGAGTTGTAGACCTTTCTGTTTGTATTTGAGTGACTCGACTAGAGGCTTCCAATCTGGATATATGAGTATACTCATATATTCATACATCTCATATTTATTTATTTTCAATGTTATTTGATTGGTGGATTTTTTTAACGAAGTGAGTGTAGTTTTTGATAGGTAGAGAGTATTCTCAATATACAAACTGGATTGGTTTAGGTAGATTTGCTGCAAGTGCTCTTAAACGTTGTTTTTCATACCAACATGAGCAGTAGCAGTGTATTGTACTCTCTTTTCATTGGTTAGGTATTAGAGCTGTAGAGCTTTTTGTAAGTATTTGATTGGCTCGATCAGTGCCTTCCAGTTTGTTCTCATAAATATGTATATTCATATACTCTTGTACTTAATGGCTCAGCATTAGAGCTGTAGAACTTCCTGTATTTATTTGATTGGCTTGAAAGAGCTTTTCAATTTATTTGATTGCCTCAAAAGAGCCTTTCAGTTTTTTATGAGTATGTATATTCAGATTCTCCTGCCATTGTTGGTTTATTTGTTGATTGTGTCTAACTTTCATTGGCTAGATTTCTGTATTTATAACTTTGAACATTGTTATCCTTGGTCTGATAAAGTGGTGCAAAAATCATGTGAAAGTGCGTACCAATTTTTGTTTCATTTGTCATGTTTTAAGCCTTGTAGAATTAATTCTAGCTTTATTTGTTGTTTATTAAATGATAAGCAGTGGTGGTCATGGTTTTCTTCATTTTACTTCATCACATTTGTAGCAGACAATGACTAGTCTTGTGTGACTACACAGGATACTTGCAAAACAACCCATAATATTTTAACATCTTTCTTTTGTACAGTTTAGGGAAGGCCAGTACCATGGTGAACAACTAAGTTAAAACAAGACTTTGCAGAATGACTTATGTATGATCAGAGATCAATTATTATATTCCGTCTTAATCTTTCTTTCTCCCTCTCTGCTACAGCTTTTGAGTGATATATAACCTAACTTCTTTTGAGCTTATAATGTTTTTTTTCTGCTTTACTCATTTGATGTGCCTTGTACATTATGGGTCAAACTCAGTGAGTAATTCCTGGCGTAAATTCCTCTGGCAACTGCCTACTGACCTGTGGAGTTCCTCATCCTTGGCTACACTGCCGTTTGTGTTGTATACATGCTGCAGCTTCAGAAGGTCATTTAAGACAAAGGTATCTGGTGCCAGTGCTTTGCTGATGATATTCATCTATGACTCCCCTTTTCTCAGGAGTCTGTAACAGATGACTACCTTTGAAGAGTGTTTAGATTCCATCCAACACTGGTGTCACCTAGTAGACTTAAAACTCAACCTGTCAAATACAGATGTGATGTTTGCACATGTCATTGTCCATTCATTACAGACCCCATTCCTTTCTAGCCTTGTTTTAGACAGGTGGAATTGGCTGGAGTCTGCATCTTCTGTGTGTGTGATCTTGGTGTGATGCCTGATGACAGGTTGTAACTGAAGGATCGTGTGTCAGCTGTTATCAAGACATCATATTCAATTTGAAAAGCTGTCATTAAGGCATATTATTTACATTGGAAATATAACACCTCAAGAATCATATTCCCTCATCAGACGTTAAAATGGCAATTTCCACACTCCTGCCCCTGCACTTTGATAACTGTAATGCCATGTACATAGGTCTAATGGATGGAGACCTAGCACCTATGCAGAGTGCAGCATTCCATGCCCAGGTGTGTGATGCAGGCCTCTCACTCTGGTCATATTACTCCTAATCTATGGGCTCTGCAATGGCTTACATGCACTGTCAGGTCTTTGTTTAAGATCCTTGTTTAACATCTATGCCCTACACAGTTTGGGTTATATAGTTTGCAGCTGTTCATGTTGCCTAGTTTGAAGTGAGGCTTCTAAAATCATCAGGCGACAGGATGCTGTTTCCAATACCTTTATTGAGACTTCAGGTAGGCATTCATTTGCCTATACTGCTCCTGGCCTGTGGAATCGACTACCTTGCTGATTCAGGCATGCAGTTCTACAAACCAGCACTGATCTTTTCATGTCAGTCCAACAGTGGATCCTTTTTACATCATCTAAACAGTCCAATAAATAAGATACACTCATTGTCACCTGAATAGTAAATCATTTAACTAGAAAGGCAACAGAGACTCTGGGTAAAGGAGTTTTAATTCCTGCACTTGAATATGTTATGTAACCCCAATAAATAATTTAAAAAGAATGCAGTCAGCTCGTAATAGGATCTGTAGATTCCTTACTGAGTAACCCTGAAGAGGATACCAGGGCCTAATTTTTCACAAAGAAGTTCATCTCTCAATAAACATTTGATTGAAACTTCTACTTGGTATCTTGTATTAATTACAAGCTTATTAACTGATCTTAGAGAATGAGGGAATTGCACACCTTCACCCAAACTAGTGAAACAATGTTCTCCAGCAGGGTGTTAATGTACAGGTAATGTCCAGTAAAACAAGAATGCTGCTTTATGGTAACATATTACGACAGAAAAAAATGCTACCATTATTCACTCTCATTAAACCCACTTGGGAGCTTAGCAAGCATAACATTTTTAAAAAAGTAAATTAAAAAAACAAAGTAAAGTGTGTGTGTGTGTGTGTTTTTTTATCTGTGTGTGTTCATGCGTATAAGTACACCAGTTCATGAGACACAGAGAAATACAGCATGAGTGAGAGAAGAAGAGACTAAGGGGTGGAGGGTCTATATCAGGAACAAGCACATTGAGCTAGGTGATCCAGCTACAGCTCTGGTGTGTAAACATTAAATCTGTGCATAATTTGGTATTTTTGATCAAAATACTTCCTCCAACGATATTTACATACACTACAGAAAATCTATGATGAAGGAACTATTTTACATTAAAATTTCTCTCTCCCATGAAAAAAAACAAAATGTAAAATCCTCTCTGCTGCTAATACAACCATTGAAGCCATTTTTCATAGTAAACTATTAGGCGTGATAGTAGATGATAATCTTAGATTCGACCTGCATATACAAAATTGCATAAGAAAAACTCATCAAAAACTAGGGATCCTTTACAGAGCCAAAATCCTTTTCACTGATACAACTATAACTACACTTGCCACTACTTATCTCCGCCACACTGTTTTATGGTGCTGCCATGCTTACTAACCTCCAGGCTTCACAATAATTAAAACTTGAACGATGCTATAACAAAATTGCTTAATTTGCAGCACATACCCCTTTCAGAACCTATCACTGTATAACACCGAAAAGCCTAAATTGGTTAGAACTGCTACATCAACTAACATATACACAGCGTCTTACCAGCTGTAAAATTATCCAGCATCCATCTGCCTGACCAGCACTAAAAAACATTCCACACAACTATGTTCCCAGTCAGTGACTGGGATCCAGTAACCAAAAACTCCTGCCTGTCTACAAACCTAGCAAATCTGCTGGGTATTGTCAGCACTCGTACAAGGTTGCTAAGGCCTGGATTACCTTACCTGTATCCATCAGGTCTATATTCTCCTTCCCATCTTTCAAAACCACTATGAAAGACTTACTAGTTAAAATCTGTCTCTGTTGTTGCTTAAAACCAGGATAAACTATATCTGTAAATGTAAACAAGTACCTTATCATTCCTTATACCTCCCAAATCTCCCTTCTTTACTTATTTCCATACTGTTATCACATTCTCTTCCCTGACTTTCTCTCTAAATTTACTTTCCCTTCACTTCATATTGCAATTCCTGTTGGTATTATACTAACCTACCTTTAATTTCTCTACAAACTGTCAAAGATTTCTCTAAATATTAAATGATTGACATTTAACTTGTATCGATTCTTAATATTATGTCTAATTTTTATAATTATTTAAACTGCAGATGTTTTTGTTTTATTTTTGATGACTGTAAAATTATTGTTCTTAAAATGTTTTGTAATAATTTGGAGCTTTCCTCACTGGGCCTCCTCTGAAAATGGGTTTCTACCCAGTTGGACTTTACTGGTAATCAAATGTCAATAAATAATAATACATTAAAATTCTTTTTTTTAAAAGTGTATGGTAATAAAAAAAAATAATAATACTGAAAAATTTAACAGATATCCCATTCTCTAAGAGTTATAATGCTCACCAGGGTAGGTGTTATTAGGGAATTAATCCCCTTCCAGAGGTGGCAAGGCCCTCCACCTGCAGCACTGCACCTCACAAATTCCCTGTGCATGTGTTAATTCTTTGATAATGATCACACTGTCGAGAATTGTTTCTACTTTGCAGATCTATCCACAGAACTCTCATATTGCAACCAGTTTCAAAAAACGTGAGGTTTATTGTAACAGCTTTAAAATGACTTAGCATTCCCCATCATGCATTAGCGGATCAATTTCAGTTGGTCGAAATTTTAAATTGTTGAAACCCATATGATCCACAGCATATGATCAATAATTTAAAATATCAAAAACCAACTAGGTAAGAAGAAACAGCATTTTAGCTGTGGGGGGAGGCACCTCCCACAACCCTGCTAATTATATATACTAACTCCAAAATCGCACACTGTGGGAAAAGGGCACATTACCCAATTCTCACTGTATTACAATCTCATGAAGCTCTGTTTCTTCTTCCTAGTTGGTTTTCAATATTTTAAACTGTTGATCATATGGTCTTGACCATATGCATATCTTCAATTTAAAATTTTGACCAACTGTATTAGACCCACATCAGCACATATTTCCAAAGCTGTCTCCTCCATTGTATGTCCCAAAATATAAAATGTTTTCCTTTTATTGTGGGAATGACAATGTTATGTTATTTTTCCAGGATAAGCTAAAGTAGCTATTTCAAAGTAAAGAGGAAAAACACACATTCAACAGGTATTGCATAGTGTAGCTTTTTCTTTTGATTTATTTGTCTTAACCAGATTTGTCTAACAAAGTTCAGGATACAGACTAGACATCTAATGGAGCGATGTATATATTTACTATTATACTGTTATCTTTTACAGCACAATCTTCATTCTGCTTTTACATGTTCAGTGACATAAATTTTTGTCTTTTATTGTGATTAGGTTGCAACTGCAAATAATATTTTGTGGTCCAGTTTTTAAATTTGTAAAATAAAACTAAATACAAATAAAGCAATTTGTGGGTAATGGATTTTGTTCTACTTGAGACCTCTGTGATTTAGGTAACACTGATAGGACAGTTATCACAGCTTGTGTTCTTGTACAAAATATTATAATGTTATAGTGAGTGGAGGAACTTTAAATCTCCCGTGATGCTACTTGAAGCTGACTTTTACAATCTTATGATATTACCAAAATGAAATTTGTAATTGAAAGGGTTTTGTGTTCATATCCTAGCATTTCATTCATGCTTCATCACAGAAGTGTTTACTTAAAGCAATAAGCAGACCTTTTTCTAAGTTATTCACATAAACACATTTCTTGGTCACAAAACACATTCCTTTGATGCACTTTATGATTCCACAACTTTTGTGTATTTTTACAGAACCTCCAAAGATCAATCTTGATTGCAAGAGCAAAGGTCCTGATACCATTACCATTGTAGCTGGGAACAAGCTGAGACTGGATGTGCCAATTTCTGGAGACCCTGCTCCTACAGTCACCTGGACCAAACTTAAAAAGGTAACCAAGTACATCTGTATTACAGGCATCAGTGTAAGAGCTTTACTCCTTGAGACTCTGCTAAAAAGAGGTCTTGCATAGCCCAATCGGACCATCCACATTAACAGACTGAAATAAATACATACATACTAAAATGAATGAAGTCCTTCATAAGTCATATTTGGAAAGAACCAGCATTAAGCCTGCAGTACATACAAGATTCCAGCTGAGGGCACCATTATATTAGTCTTTAGGAAAAAGTCATTTATAGTACACGTCTAAAGTGTTTTATGAGCAGAGATGTTAAAACTACTGATGCTCAGTTTACATTTTGAATCATTTTCTTCACTACAGATTAGCCATGTAGTGATAAATCATTAATCTCCTAATGTCTGACTTCATTTTGTGCTTTCCAATTAAAGTGCTGCCTTGTTTACTCAGGCTGCTGTTTGTCACTTTGTCTATTTTTGCTGTCTGGCTGATCTAACATAAGGTCTCTAGCACTACCAGATATGCAACAGTTTGTTTATTTATTTTACCCACCAGCACCATCTGCAGCTCACACAACTTAACTGTACAGCTCCATATTCGCAAAACCTGTAAGAAAGTGGAATATTTCATTTATAAACAAAAGATAATTCCTTAATCTGACACCGGGGATCTTAGACTCGGTTCACTTAAGCCATAAGAAACCAGAACCAAACACTTGTAATACCGATAACATCTGACAGATTCTGTTCAATTATATGGCAGATGTCAGCAGGGGTCTTTGGCACAGATGCATAAAGCCCTGAGTACAACTCATAAAACTTGATTTCAAATACAATAGAGAGTTGATTATCCAAACTAATTGGGAGTAGGGTAGTTCAGATAATCAAACATACATTGAACTGGATAAAAAACTTCTAAAATCTTGTTTTTTTTTCTGCATGCAGGGAATAAACTTTTCAACCATTCAGCAATTCCAGTGGGCAATAAAGAATATTTTTCACACACGAGTGGGCTACAAGCTAAAAAAACGCACACACAAGTGAATACGTATAACTTTAATGTATTCAAACTTTATGATTTTTCCTACCCGAAAACTTTGGAAGGCTGCATTCAGATAACTGACATTTGGATAATCAACTCTCTACTGTAGTGGCTCAGGTGCTAAAAGAGCCAGGCAGGGGAGGGTGGATGTAAGCACCCAGTGTGAGCTCACCAATCCTGGGCCAGGATCACGGCATGGGCTGGGCAATTCCTAACCAGTGAAAATAGCTTTCACAGTGTGTTGGTTAAAGCACTCAAAATATATGAAAGGGGAGAGTGTAGGGTGACCTTCAATGATATTTGTGCTCATGTCAGACACCATGCACAGGGTTAAAGCCTTAACAGAAACACCCTCATATAACATATCAGCATGCCACATCCTCTTACCTCTTGTCTCATCCTACCTCTACATTTTTTTATTAAGCACCTTTACTGAATTATAACTTGTGACATAGGCAAGTTTACATTTACATAAAAGTAATCAAACTGTATTAACAAGTTCACATTTACAAACATTATACTTCACATATATTGCTATATATCATATAACCTAAGCAACATTACATAAATTATTAAATTCCTGGCCCTTTTTTTAAACAAGAAACATCTTTATTAAACCATCACTTATGACATAGGCAATCATACATTTATATAAATGAAAACAAACCACACCAACACAATCCTAGTTGCAAGCAATTTACATCACAAACCATATTAACACATTCCCAGTTGCAAACATTATACATCATCTATAATCTACCCAATCATTTTTCAGTCAAACATTACATAGCTCATTTAAGTCCTGCCTTCTTTTAAACCTCATTCCTCCCCTGTATGTATTTTCCCACAATTTCCATTTTTTTTCCTATGTAGTTTGCTCCTACCCTTTTCTAAAGAGCTCAAGTCCAGTTGTGCTATTTATCTATGTTACTATATTCACTATTTCTAGCATAGTTTGTTTTTTATTTTGATTTCCATTTTCTAGTAATTGCTTTTTTGGCAGTTGTGATGCCCCTGCACTGGCCCAGTAATCAAAGAGCCTCAATCCTCACCACTGGCAACAGCGAGGGATGTACACAATGGGAGGATGACAGGTACACACACAGTAAAGTACAATTTCCCTTAAGAGCACACAGAGATCACAGTCAGTCTGGGGCTGGTTTCTCCAGCTTTCTCCTCATCCCCAATATGACTCCCCATTGGCACAGCTATAGGGTCGAGAGCTCACCTGAGTGGCCAAGCCAAAACCTCCAGCACCCTCTCTTTCCATCTAGTGCTTTGTGTCCCTGCCCAAGTACCTGACACACACACACTTTGAGATTTGATTTATACACAAACACAAACTCACACCTGGGAAAAGCTGGCACAGGTTTATTAGCTATGCCCCCTTCTGCCCAGACTATAGGTAGTACCAGCTGCCACCAGCCACTACTTATCAGCCACTATAAAGGCCCTTACAAAGGGTGACCAATCCTATTGTGTAATGTTACTATTATCCAAATGGTAAGTGTGACCAAGACTTTCAAGGCTATTTAGGAGTGGCCTGTACAGTGTCACCAAATACATATGCAAGTACTCTAAGAGCTTAAATATCTCTAAACAAACCATCCACAATTAGAAGGTTTAAACATATTTAATAATAAATAACAAAAGAACAAGATAATGCTCAAACAACACAGTAACTACAGAGTTCAGAATCACAGGAAATATTATAAAACAACATTGCAGGACAGTGCTGCGGTAGCATTGTCGCCTCACAGTAAGACGCTGTCCGGTTTGATTCTCAGCTAGAGCATCTTCTGCATGGAGACATGCATGAAAGGGCGTACCTTCATTGAAGGTTGTGCATCAGGCCTGGCAAGCCAGTATGTAAAAATCAACTGCCAATCATTAGCGGACCGGAGTTCCGCTGTGGCGACCCCTAACCGGGAAAAGCCGAAAGACGCAAATTGCAGGACAGTCTCAGATGAATACAGAAAACATCTAAACTAATCTTTATTATATTCCTATCTATCTCTAAATGAAATACTATGCCTAAATCTTACTTACAGAGCAACACACAGGCAGAAGTGCTGAATGGATGTTTCTAGGTCCAAGACAAGATACAAAATACCCAGACTTTCTCTGAGAGTTCTTAAAGTAATAATCAACATTACTGCTGGGTTAGCTCAGATGACATCACTCTTTGTCACCTCCATTCAGTTCCCAGGCTTTTTAATGCTTAAGTCAACAATTAAAAAATATTGACATTTTAGCATATATAAGCCACAGAACTTAAGAAGACACGTAATGTCTCATATGCCCTGTGACACCCACAGAACAGAACATTTGATATTATGTTTGAGAATAAATCTACCACTGTCTTCATAGTCAGATTGTAGAATTAAGCCTCGTAAATAGCAGGTAAACTAAAAGTATGTGACTGAATCTGCAATGTCTGCTTTCACAGTGGCATGAAAAAGATTTGAGAATGTGTGATCTTTTCCTATGCAAGTAAAAAAAGGCATATGAAGTTTGCAACTGCATTCTGCTCTGAAATATAGCAATTATACATAAAATATGGAATGTATAGCAGTCATGTTTAACAGACCCTGTAATTGTTTTGTTCTTTGATTACAAAATGAATGACTATTCCTAGTTCTGAAAGCTAAATGCTGTAAAACAGGATTTAAAGAAAAAAAATATGTGAGAGTGTGTATGCTTTGCTATAGACTGATGCCCTGTCTGGGATTTACCTTGTGCCATTGTGTCACAGAATGGTCTCCACCATCAGGCTGCTCTAAATTGGTTAAACAGCATATAAGATACATGGCCCAATGGATGGATGGAGGGAGGGAGGGTATATTTATAAGCCTATAATAAGACTGGCTCATTTCCAGTTTCTATAAAATTTCCTTCTCAATCTGTCCTTGCACACCATATTTTTTAAGGGCAGCAGTGTTCTTTAGCATGCTTTTCTGACTCCTTCACCTTTATCTAGCCATGTTTACCTCACAGTCACAAGTACCACAATATTTATTGCTATAGTCTACTGCCCTGTTTTATGCAGCTGTGCTTTGACCACTATGGTTGCCTTACAGCAATGTTTTGTTTCTATAGAGTGCTGAAGGTGTACAGAAGACTGAGGAAATGGCAGATCAAGTCATAGAAGGCCAAGTAAGTTTTCTGTTCTGTCACTTAGAAATGATTTAAGAATATAAAGAATTTCTGTATTTGTGTTCTTTTTTGTTTTAATAGGTAAACGAATAAAAAGATAACTGTTTATTTCCTGATTTGGGGCTATTTGTAAGATTATGAAAATACAGCCTTCAGCTGCAGCTAAAGAAATACCAACAAGAAAATAGTTGTGACACCTAACTTAGCCATCAACAGTACCCGGGGGTTAGATTCCATGCCCTTGAAAGAAGGAGGAATTGGTGCAAAAATCCAACAATTAAAGATGCAGAGGACAAGCAATGAGGGCTGACGGAATACATGGCAGAATTCTTAGAGAATGGAATGGAATAATTACTAAGACCAATAGTGTTTTTTTTTTAATTTTTTGAGGAGAGCAGGTTACCTGAAAACAGGAAAAGTGAAAACGTAATTTTCATTTAAAATAAGTTGATGCAAGAGAGGGTGGGAACTACCAACATATCACTTTGAACTTCCTGTTAATATGAATCATAGAATATTTCTGGCACAGAGTTATAGAGAATTAAGAGACCATTTGAACTAAGAACCAGGATCAGTACTGATTTTTAGCAGGGAAATAGTGTCAAATAAATGTTACAGTTTAGTCTTTTGACAAAATTAATCAGAGTAGATCAAGGAGGGTCATGGATCTGATCTCCTTGCACTTTAGCATTTGGCTACAAAAAAATTATTGTGCAACTAAATAGCACTGACCTGGAGCCAAGGGTTATAAGATGAGTAAAATATTGTCTGAGACAGAAAATAGCATTAAATGAAGTCCAGTTATATAACAGTGTCACTGGTTGCTGATATACAAACATTAATACTTAGTCCAGTCCTTTTTAATATCTTTATAAGTGACAACACAGAAAATCTCAAAGGAAAAGTATAATATATGATTTGATCAGGGGACATTTTATCCGAATTGTACTACTATGTCATTTAATCAAAAAATGTAATTTTGACTTTGAGGGTTATGTAATGTAAAGCAATCCATTAATTGATTATAATAGTACTGAAATGGGGGGGCATCCACTCCCATAAAAATATATTTTCAACACATTTTCCAGTTACATGTGCCTAATTTAACTTGAGATTTTTAGCTTGAGTCCATTTAAGCAAATGCAGCTGTATTAATGCAGATAATATAAAGTTCTGCAATGAACTAGCAGAGAAGAGGGTAGAAATGATGAAAAGGGACCCTGCAGGGATGCAGGAGTGACCAAAAGCATGTCAGTAATATATGCAGTACGAAGAAATGCAAAGCAAACTAGCTATGAAGTAAACCAGAGTATGTATAACCTTTAAAGGAAACATCTGACTCAAAGACTTAAGGGCAAACTTTATAAAGTCTCACAGGAATTCAAATGTAAACATTGTCAAAACAGTGAAATATGAAAACAGACTCGTAGGCTAAGCAAATATAAATGATTATTACAGCTATATTAACTCACAGAGGAAATTAAAAAAATCTAGTGTCATCAATAACACTATGCGGTTCATCTATAACTAAGCCAAAACAAATGACAGATACATTTAACATACACTCTCTTAACACTGGGGAATTAAAGAACATTACAGCCCTGAAGCACCATGACCCTGAGTATCCCAGGACCCATGCCATCTCATAAACATACAGTCAATTGACAAGGCACTAAGAAGGATCAAACCAGATTCCACGGGCAAAGATCCTGTATCAGCAATTATAACTGTTAACCTTAGAAATTGATTAGGCCCATCCTAGTTTCCTATGTTTAACAATTTACTAAGCTTGGGAAAGGTACCTGACTCATGTTAGAAATCAGTAATTACTGTTCTCAGTCATCTCTAACAGGTATGACAAGAAGGCTTGAGGTTTTGTTCAGGTGCTTTAATACATACAAACACATCAGGATGGACTGCAGCATCATTAAATACGAGCAAACTAGTTAACAGACAGAGCTTACATACATACATGCTTACATCTCAACAGCTAACTACAAAATGGCAGTCAGGCTCACCAGGATTGTCCTTAGGTCAACTGGTGCCCTAGGAAAAAGGGCTCCACGGCGTCCCCACACCACACCACCTGGTGCCCCTATCCTGGTCTACCTACATCAAATAAATATTGGAAAAGCGCCCCTGCTAGAGCGGCACCCTAGGTGGCCACCTAGTTGGCCTATGCCTAAGGCCAGCTATGAGGCTCACACGTGCTCAGTATTTATACACTTGTGCAAGCCCTTGGATTGCTTCTTAAAGGTATATACACACTTATTGATCTACATCCTCCCTCTTAAAGAGATTGCTCTTTATACAAAACAATGTTAGAGCTAGACATTCATTACTATATACATTGGAAACAAAACACAATGTTCATGTCCATGTTGTTTGATATCTGCTACAGGGTTTAGAGACTCGACCATATCTCTTAACATAGCAGTTAGGAACAAATTTAGCAACAGGGACAGTCTGAGGTGCACAACTCATATCAAGAACTTCTGGATTCATTACAGGAACGGAAATGTCTTCTGGAACTTTCTCAGGAATTGGAACACCGGGCAACTCACTCTGAGATAAAGAGTCTTTCTCATAGGCTATCTGCTGTGGTATAGACTCAGACACCAGTTTCAAATGTTTGCGATTCCACCTAAAAGTTGCTCCTTCTGGTTCCACAATGTACGATCTTGGCTCTGGACCAATATTCTTCATGACACCAATCCGATCATAACCTCTGGACATTTACATCCTTAACACTTCTCCCTCTCATAATGGATTGAGTGGTTTGCTGGTCTTATCATAGTAGGACTTCTGTGTTAGGTGCTTCTTCAGCAGATTGGCTTTCATTGATCTGTTGTTCTTGATACATGGAATCAACAATTGACTACTGACTGGTAATGTGGTACTGGTTTGTCTCAACAGATGTCTCTGAGCGAGTGAACCAAGATGCTTATCACAAGGAACATTTCTGAGATTCAAGATATTCAGGAAAACATCACTATTATCTCATTTTGACTTCTCAAGTAACTGTTTTGCATTTTGAACTGCACATTCTGCTAAACCATTTGACTGCGGGTACTCTGGACTACTTGTGACATGAGTAAAGTCCCATTCTTCAGCAAAACGTTTGAACTGTTAAATTGTAAACTGCATGCCATGGTCAGAAATAACTTTGTGCAGACTACTATGAACTGCAAAATGACACTTCATCTTAGTAATGACAGTACTGGATGCTAGGTTTGGAAGTAAGTCAAACTTGAACCAACTGGAGTAAGAGTCTACTAACACCAAATAATGCTGACCATTCCACTTGGAGATATCAGTGGCTACTGTCGACCAAGGTAGTTCTGGAATCTGGTTAAGCTGAAGTGGTTCCTTCTGTTAATGTGGCTTTCACTATTACACACAGCACAAGATGAAAGTGCTCTCTCAATGTCTTGTAACACAGAAGGCCAAAATACTAGTCCTCTTGTCCTTCTTTTGGTAGATTTGGTTCCTGGGTGACCACAATGCAAAACAGTAATGTACTCTGGTTGCACGGACTTTGAAACAATTACTTTCGGACCTTTCATAATGATATCTTTGTCAGACAAAATCTCATCTCTGTTTGGAAAATAAGGTGCCACTTCTTGAGGTAAACTAGATTGCTTTGACAGCCATCCTTGATTGATAAAGTGGTTGAGCCTTTGTAAAACTGAATCTGTGGCTGTGTGATCTCTCAGCTCATCAAGGCATGTGGAAGAAAAATTTCTCACTTCCATGACTTCAAAATCAAGGTTCTTATTCTCATGCTGTTCTGTAGTGATTCTGGGTGACCTGGATAATGTATCAGCAAGATAAGAAGTTTGCCTTTCTTGTAGACAAGATTGAAAGTATACTTTTGCAATCTCAGCATCATACGTTGCAGTCTGGCTGGAGCTGAATGCATTGGCTTTCTCTAGTTACTAATGATTGGTGGTCTGTTTCAATCTGTATAGGTCTACTATAAACATAATGATGGAACTTGTAACATGCAAACACAATTGCCAAAAGCTCTTTCTCAATCTGGGCATACTGCATCTCAGTTTGGCTAAGAGTTCTCGATGCATAGGCAACAAGTTGATCCTCTTGTAGAAAGACTGCACTAAGACCAAATTTCGAAGCATCACAGGAAAGTGTAACTGGTTTGTGAACATCATAGTATCTGAGGGTAGGTAGACTTGCAATTCTCTGTTTCAGGACATCAAATTCTCTTTCGTGATGTCAGGATACATCTTTACTTGTCAGCTTTCTGAGTGGTGCTGAAAGTTGGCTGAAGTCTAGAATGAACCTGCCCAGGTAGTTGACCCTGCCAAGAAAACGTTGCAGGGTTAGAACATTGTCTGGAGCTGGCATCTCAAGAATGGCTATTTGTTTTGAAGGGACTGGTCGTAAGCCTGTACTTGTAAATAAATGACCAACATAAGTAACTTCTTGTAGTCTGAATTAGCATTTGTGTCGCTTAAGCTTAAGATTCACTTGACCTGCCCTTTCTAGAATGTTTCTGTCATGCTCTGTTTCTTCACGACCTCCTACTAGTATATTGTCTACTATAATAACACAAAGATACCCAGAAAAAATTTGCTCCATTGCGCATTGAACGACTTCACTTGCAGAATTTATTCCAAATGGCATTCTCAAAAATCTGTACCTACCAAATGGACTACTGAATGTAGTGAGCAATGATGATTTTTTTTTGTCAAGATGAATTTTCCAAAATGAACTCTGCATCTAAGACAGAAAAAATAGTGGCATTTGGCATCAAGGCCGTGACTTCTTCGACTGCACGCATTGGATGATGAGGTCTTTTAAATGCTTTGTTCAAATCTCGTGAGTCAAGACATATTCTGATGTCATCTGAGCTTTTCTTATGAGCTACCACCATGGAAGATACACATTCAGTTGGAGTTTCAACTGGACAAATCACACCTTGTCATACCATTTTGTCTAACTCGGCTTGACTCTGTCCTGCATGGCTATTGGAACTTTACGTGCTGGCCTGATTACTGGACTGACCTCTGGGTTTAACTTCATGGAGTACACAACTGGAAGTTTGCCTTGGAACAGATCAGCGTAGGTAGAAAAAATGTACTGGGCAAAATTAGAGTAGTTGTCTTTTAAGCTAACATGGTGGGCTTCCTTATTAAATGAAAGCAGTCCCATTTTCAAACCGTCTCTGAGCCCTAATAATGACTCCATGTGCCTCTTGAACACATAAAATAATAGGTTATAGCATCTCCCAGCAGAGTAACTTGAAAGCACTACTGAGCCTTCAGTCTGAATTTCTTCACCATCATAAGCAACAAGTTTCACACACCTTGTCAAATCAAGCCTTTAATTTTTACACACTCTAGCAAATGTTTCTGCAGACATAACATTGCACTTGGAACCTATATCAGTTTTGAGCTCTATGGGTTTGCCATTTATCCAAACAGTACAAAATACTTCATTCTTCGCCCTTAAATCTACTGCACTGACTGTTTCATGAAGCACTGACACACCATCAACATAAAAAGTAGAGTTGCCACTGCCTAACTGATCAACTTATTTCTTAAAATGTTCAATTTTAATTAAAGAATGTGGGCCTTTTGATTTACAAAGTCTTTTGAAATAATTCCATTGATTGCATTTGTGGCATTACTGACCAAAAGCTAAACATTTTTCCCTTTTAGATTCATGGCTTCCACCACAATTACAACAGTTGGCTATAAAACTGGATTGCGGCCCATGCTTTGAGTTTGCTGACCCACTCTTATGCTTCACTGAGGTTGTGTGAACTCTGGAATTTGCTGGAAAGTTCTGGGGTTTACCAGTGAGTGCTGCAGGGGTTAAAGTTGCTGGCATGTGCTTTGGCCTGTTTCTGTTATTAAAGTGCTGCATACTATCAACCCAAGCTTTATCACTGTGCCTTCTAGAACTATTCTCATTTGTAAGCATGTTAGTGTGGTTTTCTGTGAGCTCGTATATCTGACAAATTTCAATGGCCTTATTCAAAGTTAAATTACTGTCATGAAGCAAAATATTTTCACATCATCATCTTTAATACCACACACCAGTCTGTCGTTTATCAACTCATCCCTTAAGTCACCAAATCTGCACATTTTATCTTTGTTTCTCAGGTCAGTTATATATGCTGCAAAAGTTTCACCATGCTTTTGATCCCTTGTGTAAAATAAATGCCTTTCCACTGTAACATTTGTCTGGGTGTTACACATTTCTCTAAATTTACATTTTAATCACTTTGGGTCCTCCCTTGACTAGGCCAGTACAACAATATGACGGTTTTCCCCCTGTCCTGTATAGAAAGCAGGTGCATACACAAATGAGCACTCCATTTCTACAGCTGTTGACCCAGCTAAATTAAGCAGAATAAATGCCTTTGTATGGTCATCTTTATCAGAAAATGCAGCCTGTATGAAAATGTTGTACTCTTGCTCAAACAGTCTCCAGTTCTCAGCAATAATACTGTCAAACACAAATGCACCAGGTTTTTGCAATCTATCTGCCATGCCCACAAAGTATACACAAACACACTGAAAATATGGCCCTTGAATTATGTATGAACAAACTGTTCTGTGAGCTTGTAATAACATTCAAATGCACAATAAACTCTTCAAAATACTTTATTTTGCAAAATATGCTCTGTAATGGCTTTACTCTGCAAAATATGTCCTGTAATGGCTGTACCTTTGCAAAATACCTTTACTGTAACACTGCACAAACATGCATACACTTTATACACTTCTGATAACTTGAATATCTTTGCTTAATATGAAAATACATATGCTTTGCGAAAATGCTGATTTCCCTTTATTTTATTCGTTTTATGCAATTCAGACTTTATTTCAAACATTTTCTGTAGTAATGTGAATATTGTTATCAATATCATACATATCTGTTTATGCGAAAATTATTTAGAGCTTTCTGTATGCCTCATTTCTTACTATGCAAATAGAAATAGTGCTAAGCAAGTTTTAATACCTGAAATTCGTTTCTGACCTGTTTTGCGAAGTATGCACATTTGGGAATGATCCATTCCTGTATATTCCACCAGCATCTAAATAAGTGCCTTAAGTCATTTCTGCCAAGCTGCTTCTGACTTCATGCCCCTTCGGTATCCTTCTACTGACTTCATGACCTTTTAGATATGCCATTTCTGACACCATGTCCTTTAGACATGCCACTTCTGGCACCGTGTCCTTTAGACATGCCATTTCTGACACCATGTCCTTTAGACATGCCACTTCTGGTAACATGTTACTCGCTCGTCTCTGACAGGTATGACAAGAAGGCTTGAGGTTTTGTTCAGGTGCTTTAATACATACAAATACATCAGGATGGACTGCAGCATCATTAAATATGAACAGATTAGTTAACAGACTTGCATACATACATGCTTACAGCTCAACAGCTAACTACAAAATGGCAGTCAGGCTTGCACATGCTCAGTATTAATATACTTGCGCAAGCCCTTGGATTGCTTCTTAAATACACACATATTGATCTACAATTACCTCAGTTCATAAGAAGAGCAATATTACAGCTATTTATACAACAGACCAGTTAGCCTAACATCCCTTTTAGGCAAGTGTTTCAAATGAGACATCATGGAAAATGAACCCCAGATTGTAGATGAAACTGATCTCAATCAGCATAGCTTTTTAAGGGTCACTCCAATTTGACAAATGGGGTGGAATTTTATGACCATGTAACATTGGCCATAATCATGGGTTTAAAATGTGGAATGCTATTTTTAGACGTAGCAAAATCTTTTGATTGCCTGGCAGCCCACATTTTAATGTATAAATCATTAGTCAATTCCAAATCAATAGTCACCTATCACCATGGATCGTGCCTTGGCTAGAAGTCAATCTGTTTATCTGAAAAATGCACCCATTCAGCCTTGTACACCACAGAGGTTAGTACTTGGCCCAATGTTATTTAACTTGTTTTTGCCGCAATACCCACTAATAAGTCATGATACATAAGCAAATATTCTGACAACTGAAAAAATGGTTTTGCTGTTTCTATTGACCAGGACCTTGAAATGATAAATAACTGTCTCACTAACATCTGTGGATGGGCATCAGAGCATGACATCAATTTCAGTACTGATAAGTGTAAAGTAATGTTTTTTTAGATAAACCATCCATATTGAAGTCAGTAATACTGAACAGAACAAACTTGGAGATTGTGTCACTATATACAGACCTGGGAATCACAATGAGTGACACATTTTAATTCTCTAATCACTTAAAAATAATAGTTAATAGAGCTATGAAACAAGTGAGCTTGCTATTAAAATTACTTTATTAAAGCAGACTCAGATGTATGGCTATTCTCTTTAAGACATACATACATTCAGTTTTGTAATTTAATAATTCATGTTGCAGTTATAGAAAAGGACAGCTTGGTTAAAGTCAGTCCACTGAAGATTTAATAAGAAAATCACATCTATGGGTAATATGTCATACATGGAAAGATGTGAAAAGCTAGACCTTATCTCCGTATATTACATGTATTTTAGAGGCATTCTAATGTTGTTATATGCATAACTAAAATTCATTATACAGGCATAACCTCATTATAGATTAATATTCTTATTAACGGGTTAAATTTTAACCAGTAGTTATATTCTGTGGTTATTGTCTTTGTTTTCATTTTATTAGTAGACAATTCTTTCTGACACACAACAGTGACAGTATTTATAAATTCTGTGAATGAAGGCATAATCTCATTTTCCCAGCTCTTTGCAGTGATTTTCCTGTCTATTGTTAATAAGCTTCAGAGAAATGGAAATTGAAACCTGGGTACGCATAATGGAATTTGAGCAGTAAACAACATAGAAAGTTTAAAAATTTATCAGACCACAATGCTTGCAGGAATTTTTTTCTCCAAAAGGTAACAGAACTTTGTAATCATAAACTATGTGCTGCCGATCTGCCTTAATTAAGGATTTATACCTCCAACAACCAGTACATTCCTTTTTGTATATAATTTAAATTCTATGTGGAATGATAAATGAGCTATGTAGAAATTTCCAAAAAAATAATCTCCAAAATAAAAATAATGTATTTTTCTGAGGATGTTACACTCATTATTTTATCTACTGTAGTTAAAGTTGATCCACTCGAACATGGATCTGTCTAATGATAAGCGAACCCATCAATGAACTGCATATCAGTACACACAGCACACACGTTTGTACTATGCAAACAAGTGGCAGGTAGGCACTGATTGTATGCCACTAGGGTGTGCACATAGTTGGAACCTTAAAAACACAGCATTAGCCTTATTAGGAGGGCGCATGCAGAGGACAGCACAGTGGGGACAAGAGAACACAGTACTATACTGCGGCTCTTACCCCGTGCAGAGTGCTATTGTACTCGACCCTCTGCAGTTACAGGAATGAGCAATTAAAAATAGTTTTATCTCATTGCCCAGGGGGATGCCACATTACCACAGAGGTATAACTAGGATGGGCTAAAGGTGGAGGCTGTTGCTTGGCACAAGGTGTTAGAGGGCACACCTGGCAGTTGCTAATATGGTGGTTTGGAACTATTAGCATTCAGAAATTAATGCTAATACTGTATTTGCAGTCATGGTTGAAGTATGTGTGATGGTATTCTAACTATAGCAAGCCAACTGTTCGGTTTGTAGCAAGTGGTTTGCTACAGCTTCAAGCAGTTTTATTTTTTAGTCATTAGCTCACAGGGAGGACCTTTTCCTTTTTTCTTGCTCCTTAATTTAGAGTGTGCAAGATACCTGAGCTATGGGTCTTTATTACCACAGAGGCTACTGGAACGATTAGGCTGATCTAGATCCCCACTTGGCAGGATCTCAGATTCATCACTGTGTGAACATTGGACCAAAATTTAGCTGAGGCAGTACTTCTCTATGTACAGTAGGGTATGCTCTTGCATACTTTCCAGAAAATTAACTAGTTTTGTGTGTTATTTCAGCAAACTTGGGCTGCGTTTTTTTTTTCTTTTGCCCTTTCTTCTTGCAGTTAGATGACCATAAATTCTTGGTCTTGTTCTGCAATTTGTAAATCATGGAATACACAATGGCCACCCCATTTGCATACCAGCTCTGAGCTTTGCTCCTCCAGGAATGCAACTGTATATGACTCTGCTCTGTTAGATAAATGTCCATCTATAAATTGAATGCAGTTCTAGTACAAGTCTGTAAACCATGTTTAAAAAATGTGCCCTTAGTTTTTAACCTTATCTGCAGTTTGAGCATAGATCACATTTCCCCACGTTTATCTCCTGCATTCCATTTTTGAACACCCCATCTTTAAGTGATGAGAATCAGCCATTCTGATGATCTTCTGACCATCATGTGTATGGCAACAGAAACTTTTTACTCTGCAATTCTTGATGTCCCTGCTTAGGTGGGGCACACACTGCATGCAGTGCCATATTGCAGGAAATTGTGTGTGTTTGTGTGTGTGCATGCATGCTGTCACAACCATACTACCTACATTTTAGTTCATATCATGCACCCCTAATAAATTGTCCTTGTGCCCACTGTTAGGGGTTAGTCCTACAATGGCAGTAGCCCACACTCTCATGGAAGAAAAAGGCCCATGCAAACAACCACACAATATTTCCTGTGCTGCCCAACCACTTGGCACCTTGGGAGGTAAGATAATCAAACACACGACGCTGGCAGAGCCAACAGATACCTTTTTCTGTGTCACTGGGATGACCAGATGCTAATGTTCTTAGTTGACTTCTCCACAGATAATGACATTATTCTCAAGTTATTTCTTCATAAAGCAACACAAAAGCACCCTTCATCATCACATTAATAATGATTAAACCTAGACTATATTGTCCTCTGAAAAGGTGCGTAATTAAACTCTGTACGTTGTTTAAATCTGTCTCTTCCACTTATTCTAAACTGAGAAAAAGCATCTATTGTATTTATACATTATTAATATGTCTTTAGTGGAGCCATAAGCATTCTTTTGTTTTATCACCACATTGCATCATGATGCTACTTGTATCTAGAATGACTGACTGTCTGCTTTACTGACCACAGCATATTAACGAATTGGAAGGAAGAGTCCACGTGGAGACAGACAAGGACCACTCTGTCTTTATCATTGAGGGAGCGGAGAGGGGAGATGAAGGTGTTTATAATGTCACGGTGAAGAACCCAGCTGGTGAAGACTCAGCAAACATCATCATCAAAGTGATCGGTGAGTCGTTGAAAGTGATTAGTGAATTTATTACAGTAAATGCAAGAACCATACAATGCAGCTTCAAATAAAGTTAGGCCACTGGTGTGTCGACCACCTACCTTAAGTGCTAGTTATCCAGGTTCATATAGTGTCCTTGATGCTGGCAAGTTGGCTGCAAAAGGTAAGGAGTGAGCAAAACACCACTAGTTCACCTTCAGGATGGGGGGGTGAGGTTAGCGGACTCAAGTTACAGCTGCAGCATGTTGATGTTGACTATGTCTGTCATTAGAAAAGGTTTGATCATACTCAGGGACACTGGCTTACAGTTCTCAAAAAATAGAATTTCATTTCTATGACATAAAATCTAAGTTCCCAATTGAAATTTTAGCACTTGAAATGCCAAGTATACAGAAAATCCCAGAGAAGAGAGAATCTCAAAAATCACTCTTCCTGTTTAAACATATTTTTTTACAGGGGGCATGCCCCCTACACCTCCTCATGTGAGGGGCAAGCCTCTCACCTCCAACCTCCATCATACTTATATATACCAACCCTGAGATCACCATACCTTGGAGAAAAGGAAAAATTCTAAGAAATGGCCATCTTGGACTTGGTATATGTAAGTCTGTTCTTTTGCCATTCAGTCTATGTGTTTCAGGACTTGTTCTAGTGGGTTCTGACATTTCAAATGTTTACTGTAATTTCTAGTCATTATTGTTATTACATTATACTTTTTAATGCATCTACACAGATGCAAAACTACAACAGACTTTAAGTACAGAACACTCAAGAAAGGAAGCTGACAGTACTACCAATAGTAACTATGGGAAGAAATACAGGTTGAAATGATTGGATGCTCTGGCCTAAAATGCCAGTTTCTGTGAAAACGTTTTCCAATACTTTGATGATCTATATTCAGCATATACTGGTATTTTGCCTGGAAAAATGGAAGATCTGTGTGTCTGATCATACTTGGCTAACCTGGCCACACCAACAAAGCAATGAACATTGGATAATGTAGTTTGTCTTCAGGCCTTGAAGTGCCCTTATCTGGAAGGTTCAGGCAGTGCAGGCCTTGTTCCTCTTTGTGCATAGACATGTGCTGTTAATCCTAGACAGACAGAATTCCAGTTAAGCAGCTCCTAATCTCTTAGGCACTACTCCCCTCCATCCCCCAGTAGTAAGCAACTGGAACCATGGAACCACACCTTCCAACTGTCTCCACTGGCAGCTTGATTGAACTGGACATCCTGAGACAATACAGTATACGGTAATTATCTCATGTTCACTGACAACCACCTACTACTTAACCTACCACAGCATGTGAGAGATGTAGTTATATAATATCATTGGAGGCAAAGCTCTCATAAAAAACACTACAAATTACAAGGTTGCTACCAATACACATCACAATAAACTTATGTCAAACACCTCAGGCTAAACACACAGACCTGCATAGGTTGAGGTTTTTAAAATTAAAGCCAATTAAAGGCTGACAAAAACATTCAGAACACCAGATGAGATGAAAGTAACATTTAATATCACGTTTCAGTGCTTTCGTTCAAAAAGGACTTAATCAGAACTAAAGATTAAATGCAAGCAACACTTTTATAATATCTTAAGCTGCTCATATGACAATCTATGTCCAATGACGCCCTGGTAGTTAAAAACAATAATCACGTTAATTACTTAGCTAAAAATTGTCCTGTTAAACCATAATCACTGATAAAAATAATCAATAAACACATCCTAAAGATGAGTATCAGAACAAATGACAATAGTATTAAAACTAGATTTATAATTTAGCAGCACGTCAATTTAAAACACTATTTAAAGACATAGTATCATTCAAGCCTGAATGTTCATTAGCGTTTAACCTTAATTGCCATAATAACTCACAAAATTCTAGTGTGCATTCCCAGGGACAACTTCTGGGATTTTGAATGACCTGTTCCATTGCTAAGAAATAATATATTTATTTATAAAACAAAATTTCACCTCCAGGCTCATTAGGCAGGTTAACAACCTGGAACTCCTCCGTCTCCGGCTTACCATTAACAAAAACCCATTAGCATTGTAGCTAACTATAGCACTCCCTCTCTGTTTCCCTTAGCCCATACCTCCTACCTGACTAATTTGGAAGCCCTAAGCATTCAGCCAAACACCATTCTCTAAGGGGGACTTCAAATATCCCCCCAATCAACTGAGAAAATGATACATCTCCAAACATGTATGCCCAGAGATTGCTGGACTTCATAAATACAAACTTGCTGGACTAGCTTGTCTGCAAACCTGCTAGAGGAGACAACATTCTGGACTTGCTTCTCATCAACATGGGACATCTCTGGTCCCTACCAGTTGTAACATCCTCCCTTGTCAAATCAGACCATAAATTAGCCATGTTTACAATAAGACTGATGTCAGAAGCATCCTCCAATAACTCAGTGTTCAGAATTTATAGTAGACCCAAACTAATAAAACTTAGTGATGTTCTGGCAAAGTTCAAAATTACATTCCATCCTGATGATCACTCTACAAATTCAAAATTCTTCACCGCCAAATTCTATACAAATGTAAATAGTTGCAAAAACTATACATCCTCTCCAAAAATATAACAAAAAAAAATTAAAAATAAACTCCTATGGTAACCCTCCAAATGCCAAAAATGCTCTTTCCAACTTAACAGGGAACTCCTGTCCCTGATCAAACCAACCAAAGCTATATAAAAGGTAAAAATGGTCACCCATGCAAAAGATAATCACAATTCCTTGCTTAACTACATTATAAACCTCAGAAATAATGCTCAAAACTGCACACAGCTAATAGTAAATTATATCACTTAACTCTAATCCTGAGGAAAATCTACTACCAGATAAATTTAGATCTAACTTCACACCCTTCCCACCCCCAGAAACAAGTCTTCAAAGCACTATCCAAGACCAAGGATACTGCTTCTATGGGGCCTGATAACATACCAGGATGTTTACTGGTCAGCTTGAAATACAGCCTGTCAAATCCCCTATAGAGGGACTTCATCAGTCTCCAATTAGGATTTGTAGTGGATGAGTGGAGGACTGCAACAGTCATCTCCCTGCACTAAGGTGGGTTGTCAACTGACGCAGGTAACTATAGACCTACAAGCTTGACCAGCCTAATATGTAACACTATGGAAAGGGTTATTATGGAATTAATAAATCATAGCATAGGCAGCCTGTAAACTCTCAACTCGATCAAGTTCAATCTTGTCAAGGGCAGATCCTGCCATTTAATCTGGTCAGCTTCTTTGAAAATGTTACCAAAGCATTCGATGAGGGAAGATCTGCACACACTGCATATCCTGACATCACAAAGATGTTTAACACCATCCCCAACTCAAGAATAGTTAATTAACTCATCCAGCCAAATGAAAATCTCTATGTCACTCATTGGATAGAAAACTGTCTCCCAAATAGAATTGAGGAAATTAGGGTGGGTGGATCTACTTCCTCCAAAAGACCTGTCACTAGTGATGTACCTCAGGGTTCAGTCCTTGGTTCCTCTTTGGCATCTACTTCTTGGTGGTCAAAGCTAATGTTAAGGGCTTATGGTTGAACAAATTTGTAGATGACTGTAAACATGGTGCCATCATAAACTTTCCAGAAGATACCAAGATCTTTAGGAAGGCATTTCCCACACAAATAGCTGGTGTCAAAATGACAGCCTAAAACTAAATGTCAAAAAATGTATAAATGTACCCTTCAGCATGCTTGAAATTCCCTGCAGCTATCATATTGACAACATACCCATAAAACCTGACCCAATAATGAGGGACCTGGGAACCCATGTGGAAAATGAGCTGTCATTCAATCACCATGTATCCACTGTTGTAAGGAAGTCCTTTTCATTCTGCAGCTTATTAGTAAGGGTACTACATCCAGGTCCATGGAGGTGATCATTCCACTGCATTCTTCACTTGTTAGTCCGATCACTGAGTAAAAGGTCCCCTTTGGTATATACCTGTCCAAACACCTGATGCAATTTGAGCAATCACAGTGCTTTCTCACTAAGAAACTCAAAGGTCTAAAGCACAAAACCTACACTTTCTATCAAAGCCTTGTCACTCTTTTTGGTATCTTACAGGCTACTAAGGGGTGATCTCTACCTCACTCAACAGCCTCTATGAACCCCATCCTTTCAGATATACCACACATTTACAAGATCTCTGTCTCTTCTGCAACTTAAATAGAACATGATAAATGAACAGATATGTCTTATAGTGAATAACACTTCCCTGGAATTGTCTTCCTCTCCATGTAAAGCAAGGTACATCCCCTACTCTGTTCAAGCATAATCTTGAAGAGTGGATGAGAAACTGCAAGTTCACCCCTAGTTTGGTATCCTTGTTCCTTACTGACAGGGATAACATATAGATGCCTACCTGCCCCTGGGTTATTAGTACTCATAACAAAAGGGACTCTGGATTAATTGTGCAAAAAATAGTAGGGCTAGAAGCATACTGACAATTCATGGCATAGCTCCTGAAGATCCTCATGGATCATTAGCCTTAAGTACCTATGAGCCAGTAAGTAACTATTGGCCTAATAAGCCTGAATGTTTTGCCAAGCTAAAGCATATACAGCATAAGAAAATAAACGTACAGAGTTGATGCCAAGGGCCCAGAGGACTCATTCTCAATACCAAAAACAGTCTTTAGCTACAGAAAAATATGTAGATGGAAAATCTGTCCCTCTGTTCCATTAGCTAATCAGCAATAGTGCTGTAGGAAAATAAATAACATAGTGAAGTAGCCGAGATCCTAAAGTTCCATGTGTTTTTCAGTAAAATAAATATACAAGTAAAATATCCCAACTCCAGTGGCAAAAAGTAATAAAGCCCAGGTAACTCAAGTTCAGCGAACAGCTTGGTCACTCGGCAGAACTGCCAGGCAGGAATGGGAGCATCCATTCTGGAGGGTAGTGCGTGAATTAGCCACAAATTGTAATAATCCTTTAGAGGAAGGAGGCAGGTGACCTGGGGGCAGACATCTTGTGTACCAAGCTGCCAATGGGTGTCAGCCTTCATTGAGCAAGTGCATGGCATTGTGCACTTGCATAGGTGAAGGCATTGTGGTCTCGCCATGGTGATGCAGGCTATCCTTTCCCCTGCCAGGGAAGGAGTTAGGTGAATAGTAAAAATGTCCTAATTGCCAGGATACCAGTGAGGACACAAGCAGCCATCATGACTGTCTGAATGATGGGTCTCCCCTAAGTCCATGAGGGAATAAATGGGCTCAAGGCCAATTGAGGGTGGCTTAATGGTCAGCAGGCAAGTAGCAAAAAGTATACAGAAAAAATACAGTTAAAGTGAAAGAAATATAAAAGAAATTGTAAAAAAAAAACTTTGTAAAGCCAGATGTCACCAAGTATACAGATATAATGGTGGAGTTTAAAGCTCAAAGGGACTGCACATCCAAGAAGGAAAGAATGGACAATGTCTATGCATGGTGATATATATTTGTCTATATATAGACACGCACTTGTGTATGAAAAATAATAACATTCCTAACCGAAGCTGTTTAAGGGTCTCCTTGATTCTTATTCTGACATTTCTTGTACTATAAGCATTTACACATACAGTGTTAAAAATGTAGGTTAAACATGAATATCGAAACCCCACAGTATAACTCATAGGTCCACAGGTACTTACTAGGCTGGTGATCTGTCAGGATCTTAAGAAGCCTAGCCTTACATTCCCATAGTAGGTTTTAGCCCTTACATTATGTGTAGGAGTAGTTGAATAAAACCATAACTGATTTTCTACCTATAACATTAGGCTGGACTCTGTGGGATGAACTTTAATACTGCACTTGAGTACTTCAGTTGTTACAGTTGTAACTAAATTCTGAACTGCAGTGCAGTTAATAATTACACATATGCTCTCTAATCTATCCATCAATCATCTGCTGCTGTCTAGTTGGATCCAGCTCGTACCGTGACCCCATGAACACCTATCGCCATCCACAGAGTTTACTAGGCAAGTAAGGAATAAAATGAAATAAACAGTACACACTGCTGCCAAAGGTGACTCACAAACAACAAAAATCCAGGCTTAAAAACAAGGTGTGAGCACTTTATTACAAAAGGATGAGTACTTTCATGGGGTTACCGCTTCATCAGATCCATATAAAAAGCAACTCAAAGTAAAACACTTATACAAGTTAAAATCACATATAATTAAAAAATCAAGTTCATCTTCTACTAATTAAAGCTGGCCTTAAAGGAATACTAGCATTAAGCCCTGGAACTTTATGTGCTTGCAGGGCTATAATCCATTTCACTTCCAAATTCTCCAAGTAATTATTCAAAAAAAAAAAGGTAAACTGAAAGGGTTTTAGCAGGGGGGCCACCCCCCCCACACCCCTTGCTACATAAATATACAAACTCCAAGATCGCACTACAGTGTAGGGAATGGGAAATTTCCCATTTCCGCTCTGCCGTGCACTGAAGTGTTATCTCGGAGTTAGTATATTTAAGTAGGGGGGTGTGGGAGGGGTGCAAGGGGGCTTGCGCCCCTGCTAAAACCCTTTCAGTTTACCTTTTTTTTTTTTCTTTCTTTTATTACATTTTCGAACATTTAAATGTTCGATCTCTAAAGGTCGACCTTTAGAGATTCGAGCATTTAAGCATTCGTCAATGTAATATAGACCCAATATATCGTGGTCACAACATCACACCCAGCTTCCTTAACTCTGCTAGGAGCTCCAGTTGAAGGTGTAACCACTTGTGGCTTAGTATTCACCATATTATGTACTTGGTTGTCAGCCAGAATATCATTATCAGGGTGCAAAACCACTGCTGAAGCTGTAGAACATTGCTGATTGTTGGTCTCAGGAACAGTCACATTAACATCAGCAGATACTCTGACTGCATGTCCTGTCGAAGCAGGTGGAGCAGTATTTTGATCATAACTTCTCGACAAAATAAAAATGTGCCCTTTCATGAAATCAGAGTGATCCCTATAAAGTTTCTTCTGTTTTTGCTGTTTCAGTCTCCATTCATAGGCCAATAAATCAGTGCAAACATTATCTAACCTTAACATATAGTCTTCACCGGAGTATTCCATTTTCAGCTGACGTATAAGACGTTCAGTTTCCGCTCTGATTGAAATTTCTATAGGCATATAATGGTCTATCAAGAGTCTTAAATAACTAAAACTCAGTTCCAAATTTAATTTTTGCCACTGTGAAAGCAACGCAGGTTCAGTGTTGCCCTGCATGGGCATTTTAACTATTCTCAACCCTTGGTATGATTTTATGCTCAAGGCAGGCTTCTAGATGGAATCTCTGCCATTCATATTTCTTTAATTTATACAAAGGCACTCAAATTGTTTCAGGAGGCTCAAAAAATCTGAGAGATCTTCCATTTGTTCTTGTAATCCAGTATCTGAAGTTTGAAAATTCAGACATAAAAAGGGGTTAGGCTGATTACGTATATACTTGATATATTTATCCAGTCCAACCTGCATACAACTTTCACCTCTGGGGACTTGACTTTCCAAGCTAGTATCCTTGGGATCCATAGATTCAGCCATGTGCAATGTGGTACTGAACAAAGTAGAAACAAAATGAAATAAACAGTTCACACTCCTGCCAAAGGTGGCTCACAAACAACAAAAATCCAGGCTTAAAAACAAGATGTGAGCACACCAATAAAGCTGAGAAAAAGCCAAAAAACGTCCTAAAACACTTCTTTATTACAAAAGCGCTTTTGCGGGGTTACTGCTTCATCAGATCCATATAAAAAGCAACTCAAAGTAAAACACTTATACAAGTTAAAATCACATATAATTAAAAAATCAAGTTCATCTTCTACTAATTAAAGCTGGCCTTAAAGGAATACTAGCATTAAGCCCTGGAACTTTATGTGCTTGCGGGGCTATAATCCATTTCACTTCCAAATTCTCCAAGTAATTATTCACATTACCTCTTCTCATACCAGGTTTAGCCAGTTGTAAAACTCTAAAATGGAAGACTTTATGCCCTGTTTTAGCCATATGTACTGCCAATGCATTTGTAAGGACTTTGTTTCTGATATTCCTAACATGTTCCAAAATCCTTTCCTTAAACGTACGCATCGTCTTCCCCACATAAAAACTTTGGCACTCCATGCAAGTTGCTAAATAGACCAGACAATTACTATTGCATGTGGCAGACAACCTAGGGACAAATTTTCTCCTAGTAATGGGGTGAATAAACTCTTGTTTTCTGACTATAAAAATACATGCTTTGCATTTGCCACAAGGCAAAGTTCCTAGTATTGGCAAAAAATCAGTCACTGCAACCTTAGGGCCATAGCATAGCATCCTTTTCAAATTCTTGTTATTTATAAAAATAAAACTCAGACAAGATCCAACCACTTCACTGGTGGCTTCATCCGCTAGTAGTATAGGCCAGTTTTTCCTAATGATATCACAAAAGTCAGAAATATTACTAGAATAGGTAAACAGCACTTTAGAATGTCCATGATTCAAGTTATTACTGCAATGCCACCTGTTATAATTCCTGTATTTATTAGAAAAATAGGGAGCTCCTTTATCATTCCCATGCACTTGTACTTCCCTATAAACATCAGCTGTCACTCTATCAGGGTATCCTCTATCCGAAAGATCATGTAAAAAATTATCAATAGATTCACTCATACCTGTATCATCAGTGTTAAGGCATGATAATCTCAAGGATTGTCCTTTCACAATCTTTTTAAAAATATTTTGAAAAATATTTTTAAAAATATGTGAGAGGTGCATTCTGGATTTATACAATATACTATTCTTCCAGCATGTCTTCATAAAGCACTTGGTGTCAAGCCCTCCCAAACCATTCTTATGGAACGTAATATCCAGAAAATCTATACAGGTTAATGACCAATGCATAACAGATTTAAGGTAGCTGGTAGTCCATTCAAGACACATGATGAATTCATTCAATTGTGCTTCACCACCCTTCCACAACAAAAGAATATCATCCACAAACCTGCCATAATATATTAAATGTGCATTTTAGGCATTGCTATTCATTACGTATTTTTCATCCCATTGTGCCAACACCAAATTCGCATAGGTTTTGGCACATGGTGTACCCATGGCCACCCCTTGCTTCTGCAGGAAATATCTATCATTAAAAAGAAAAACATTATGGGTCAAGATTAAATCCAACAGAGTACAAACCACAGTTATTGTATCATGACTATAATGGCCATGATGTGCCATATAAAGCCTAACTGAGTCTATCCCTGCTGTATTAGGGATCACTGTAAATAAGGTTTTGATATCGTGTGACTAACAAAATTTCTGATAAATCAAGACCTTGTACTTTATCAAATAAAGTCGATAGACAAATGTTGTGTATCCTTCAACACTAAGGGGGCCTCCTCTAGAAGAGGTTTCAGCATGTTCTCTACATACTAGGACAAGGGCTCAGTGGCCTAACCATGCCCAGAGACTATGGGTCGCATGGGAGGTTTCACTAAAGTTTTATGTATCTTGTGCAGGCCATTAAATATTGGTATCAGCGGATATTCAACTAGCAGAAATTCATACAAGTCAAAATCTAACAGACCGTACATAAGTAGCTCGTAGAGCACATCCCTGATGGTACTTATACTTCTATCAATAACCTTTGCATCTATCACTGTGTATGTGTCTATATCCAAAATAATTTCATTCATGGAACTTAAATAATCAATTCTATTAAGAATAACTAGTGTGCCCCCTTTATCAGCTGGTCTAATGCTGATACTATCCAATCTCTGTAGTTGTTCGTGGGCTTCACTCTCTGATGCTGTTAAATTAGGAAAAAAGGCTTTTAGCTCTACAAAACGCTTCATATATATCTAACTCACACACTCTGACAAAAGCTTCTATTGTGTTAGATAAAGGGGGGGGTTAAAAGAACTACATTTACTAGATGAAAAAGTATTAGTACTTACTGCTGAGGCACCGGATTGACCAAATAAACCTTTTAATGCAACATTCCTAGCAAATAGGCTTAAGTCCAAAATAACATTATTAATGTCAGACATTTTGGCTGGTATGAAGCTCAAGCCTTTGTTAAGGACCGCAAGTTGCATTTCAGTTAAAATTATATCGGACAGGTTATAAACAAGCTGATTATGTCCCTGTGGCCTGAATGTACACGTTGATTCATTATTTCCATCTCCTTCTAACAGTTCCACCACTGAATGGTGGTTCCTTCCTGGAGATATTCCTAAGGGAAGTTCAGCTAAAACAGCATTAAGTGAATCAGAAGCAGGCTGGTGGTAGCCTGGCAACTATTCTACGCATGCTTGTTCCTTATTAGAATCTTCTTCAAGCAGACCCAATGTTAAATAAACATAATTGTCAGTTGAAAGATCTCCTGTAGTCTCATCACAGCCTAGTGCATCTTGTTCACATAATCGTCGTGTATACAGCTCCGAAGCCAGTAGATTCAATGGCAGTTGGTCGTTCACCTCTACTGCTGGCGCCTGTGCCATGATGTGATACTTGCAGAGGCCTTCTGCTGCCGATGATCTTTTATTGGTGAGCGCCCTCTGCTGGATGTAACCGGTAACTTCGTGGGCAGGGGTAATGCAGAGAAAGGATTCACAGAAAAAGAAAATATCTGGTCTATATTAAATAAACAAATGCTTAAATGTTCAAATCTCTAAAGGTTGACTTTAGAGATCGAACAGTTAAGTGTTCAAATATCTTTAAAAATTAAAAAAAAATAAATAAATAAAACTAAAACAAAAATGAAGAGAAGAGGGGGTAAGCAGGCACTCTCTCCCCACACCCCTCGCTACATAAATATACCAACTCCAAGATCGCACTACAGTGTAGGGAATGGGAAATTTCCCATTTCCACTCTGCTGTACACTGAAGTGCGATCTCGCAGTTAGTATATTTAAGTAGGGGAGAGGGTGGGGGCAAGGGGCTCCTCGCTAAAAAACCCTTCAGTTTACCTTTTTTTTTTTTCTTTCTTTTATTACATTTTCGAACATTTAAATGTTCGATCTCTAAAGGTCGACCTTTAGAGATTCGAACATTTAAGCATTCGTCAATGTAATATAGACCCAAGATATTGTGGTCACAACATCACACCCAGCTTCCTTAACTCTGCTAGGAGCTCCAGTTGAAGGTGTAACCGCTTGTGGCTTAGTATTCACCATATTATGTACTTGGTTGTCAGCCAGAATATCATTATCAGGGTGCAAAACCACTGCTGAAGCTGTAGAACATTGCTGATTGTTGGTCTCAGGAACAGTCACATTAATAACAGCAGATACTCTGACTGCATGTCCTGTCGAAGCAGATGGAGCAGTATTTTGATCATAACTCCTCGACTAAATAAAGATATGCCCTTTCATGAAATCAGAGTGATCCCTATAAAGTTTCTTCTGTTTTTGCTGTTTCAGTCTCCATTCATAGGCCAATAAATCAGCGCAAACATTATCTAACCTTAACATATAGTCTTCACCGGAGTATTCCATTTTCAGCTGACGTATAAGACATTCAGTTTCCGCTCTGATTGAAATTTCTATAGGCATATAATGGTCTATCAAGAGTCTTAAATAACTAAAACTCAGTTCCAAATTTAATTTTTGCCACTGTGAAAGCACCTCAGGTTCAGTGTTGCCCTGCATGGGCATTTTAACTATTCTCAAGCCCATTGGTATGATTTTATGCTCAAGGCAGGTTTCTAGATGGAATCTCTGCCATTCATATTTCTTTAATTTATACAAAGGCACTCAAATTGCTTCAGGAGGCTCAAAAAATCTAAGAGATCTTCCATTTGTTCTTGTAATCCAGTATCTGAAGTTTGAAAATTCAGACATAAAAAGGGGTTAGGCTGATTACGTACATACTTGATATATTTATCCAGTCCAACCTGCATACAACTTTCACATTTGGGGACTTGACTTTCCAAGCTACTATCCTTGGGATCCATAGATTCAGCCATGTGCAGTGTGGTACTGAACAAAGTAAAAACAAAATGAATAAACAGTTCACACTCCTGCCAAAGGTGGCTCACAAACAACAAAAATCCAGGCTTAAAAACAAGATGTGAGCACACCAGTGTACGTTTTTTTGGCTTTTTCTCAGCTTTGTTGGTGTGCTCACATCTTGTTTTTAAGCCAGGTAAGGAATAAAGTAGATTGCCAGGCCTTTCTTCCATATCAAACACAAGCACACTGCATGCACTTCTACAGAGTACTTAGAGCTGTCAATCGGCCTACCTGGAAAGTGGGAGGAAATCATAGCATCTAGAGATAATCCATGCAAACATAGGGGGGTATATGCAGGCTCCACACAGAATGCCCCCCAACTGAGAATTGGAACTTGAGTACCTCTTGCTGTGATGCAGTAATGGTATTCTCTGTACCACTGTACTGACCATGCTTTCTGATACAAAGCTAAAAAAATAATTGTGTTTTTTGTTATTGCACTATGGACTTACATCATTAATATGAGGTCAATTAAGTGTGGTTTACTATGACATTAATGTATCTCTCAATTACATTGTGTGCACATGTTGTGACTCAATGTTATGAAGGCAGATAAACTACAAACAGAGGAAAAGCATTAGCATAGACTTTACTAGATCTTCAGCACTGATGTGTAAAATTGTATGTTATACCTAGCCAGTATTTTTATTTACATTTTGTGTTTCTGTTTTTCCTAGATGTTCCTGACCCTCCTGAGTGCCCCAGGATTACTAGCATCGGTGAAGACTGGTGTACAGTCCAGTGGTCACCTCCAGCATTTGATGGCGGCAGGCCCGTTCTTGGTATGGAAATTGTTATTATACTGTAGGGGCTCTGTATGTCACCTAAGAGAGAACTTGATTTTAGTCTTATATATCTAAATGTGTGATACCTTGTATATGCAAATTCAGTGTGCCATCATTTATTAGCTCATCATGGGGCAGGCCATATCTATCATGGTATACAGAGTAATCATAAGTCTAATGAGTAGAAGGGAAGCGGCTAAGAAAACAAGCATGTGAAGAAGGTTAGAAAGTGTGCAGTAATATTGTTGTCTCTAGCTATCGCCAGCAATAAGATATTTCCTACTTTGTGGCTCCAAGCGTACATTTATATATTTTTATTTGAAATGTTGTAACCCAGGTAAGTAGACTGGCCATTTGACCCTTTTCAGTCATAACCCATGATTCAGACATGCAAAGCATATAATACAATAAAAATAGTTCCGAGTGTGCATTCACCAAGCAGAACATACCATATAAGTTTGACATATTCAATATTTCTACCTCAAATTTCAAATATTCTCACTTGATAATAACCTCTGATTGACGCAGTAAAAATGTTAAAACCCTCTCTGAGGGGTGATTTCACATAGCAACTGCTAAATTACCCCAGCAAAGTACTGCTACATTATGCATTGATATATTTCAACACAAAAATTTGATTAAAGGGCAAGTTATGGCATTTGCTGAAATATCAACAGGCTTGCACAAGAAACTGGGAGTTGCACTAAAAATACACTAAAACTTGTATTTCAAATCAAAGTTCATATTTATTACCAAGAACTGAAGATATGTACTGTACTGTACTGTACATGAAGGCTATTACCCTTCATCTTTTGATGGTTAGTATGGCTGAAGGAAGGATGAATCTGCATAAGATGGTGGGATACACAATGCAGATGTGGACTATAACAGTTAAATACCAATGGATTTAACACTCGCCAGTGTGTCTTTAGGCAGATGAAGTGCAGGCTGGAGGAATGGGACTCCACTGTGTTATTTATTAAATGTTTAAAAGTGCCATATTAGGAACAGGTATATATTTTTGGGATACAACAGTGTAGATCTTACCATTCTGATATACTACACTATATGTAGGTAAGGTTGTGACCTGCTTCAGCTGCATTATGGATACAGAATGATTTTTTAAAAATACTTATGATATAAAGGGCATTTTCCTGATTTCATCTTGCATTTGTGTTTGAGCCAAACAAGATACTAGTGTGCATTTAATGAGTTATACTTTACTCACAAAGCTTTTAAAACATCCAACCTGAATCATTGTTCTTGTAATGAAAAGTCAAAATGTGGCCATTTAGAATGTGATTTACTTATTTATTTATTTAGTTGTGTATTTGCACATAAGGCATTTTTGGAGGGAATATAATTATCTGTACATCAAAACAGTTCCCTTGCACACATACTGAAGTATTTTGCTTGGTGGAATTTACTTTCCCTTTTAAAAATACAAAAGTGCAAAAGGAATTACTGTCATAAGATAAAGATGTTAACGATGTGGAAGTTAGGCAGTCACTAAAGTACATGTACAACAAATGAAATTAATCATACAAAGAAAAGCAACACTAACAAACTGAGAAAACAGGAGGCAATCCTGACTGAAGAATAAATATACAAAAAAGGTGCCTGGAGAAAAAAGTCAGGAAGGGGAGGAAGAGGGGAGCAGATGGTAGGGCTAGACATTTAGGTAACTGTTCTCTTTGATTAGACCACTCTGAAGGGTAGGGAACCAGCAGACCAGAGTGCTTTCTTGGCCTTAGTGTGCAAAATACTTTTTACAGACCAAAGCTGAAAACAGCAGTATGTTTAAGGGTTTTTCTTAATCACATGCTGACCACAGTTATGTTTCACTGCTGCCTTGTGGTATCCCGTGTGGTATTAGTAATACTATGGTGCTCACCACTGAAAAAGAAGCCGGTGTCAAAGGCAGCACTGTGCTGCATTACTGTTTTTCTTACTTTATGAACTGTGTCCTGTTCAGGTGCAGTGCACAAAGCTGTATGTTGATGTGCTGCCAAAGACAGTTTAAGAGAAGTGTCACAGTGTCATACTCCACATCTGTGCTGCTTGTACCTTTAATCCTAACCATATGGCAAAGCATATTTGGAGAGGCCTCGTGCATTTGGAGAAAGCCCTGTGGCAAACCACATTCAGGAGTTTCAATATTTAGGAGATCGCATTAGGAAAGAGGTTCATGCCTAGTCCTGAAGCAAAACACATTCAAGCAGGGTCTCATACCTTTGGTCATAACTTTGTGATACAATTACATTTGAAGGGGTCATCATGCTCTCAGAGACTCAGCAATGGGTCAGAGCACATTTGGTGGAGAGCAGAGCACATTCAAGTAAATGTTGACAATCTGACCTTGGACATGGATCATGAAACAGGAAATTAATTGCAGAGATATTGAGAGACAGAATGACTCTAAATTTATAATCTTAATTTTATGTCGCCTTGATTCCATTCGGCATACTTTTTAGCATTCTTTATCTCACTTGAGCTCCATTCTAAGTGACCCCCATTCTAGAACACTACGCAGTCTATCCATTCTGAGCAACCCTCATTCTAGAGCATTGTTCGTCCTAGGGTCTTTAACAGTATCAGCCTTGTAGTCTTCCTGTTCCACCCTTCTACTAGGCCACTCAGCAGCTCTTTAATTCCAGTCATCACTGTTTAAAAGTGAGCTTTCAGGCTATGAAAGCATCAGTATAGCTGACTTTTCCCTTCCATCACTGTAAAGGAATGCAGGCATACTTTCAGTTTATTTGGTGACATATTCTAATTCTTAGACTTAGAACTGCATACTTCTCATTGTTCAGAAAATGTATATTGATGCAAAACTTGTTCTAGTAACTTTTTTAAGTGAATTAGAGTAATATTTATTCTTTACAGAGTATGATTACTTTCTCCAGCACCTATGTAAGTTATTTCCTGTTGGAAGATTGTGTAACCAGGCAACTAGTTTCACGGATATTGACATTGGGCTTTAACTAGTTTGCTGTCAATACTAGTATTTCTGGATCACAGTGGTTGCTAAATGCTTATATTTATTCTACTTTTTTACATAAATATTTTAGGATTAACCTAAAGGTAGTAATGTAACAGGTAGCACACTCCTTTGATGTAGAATGCTGTGGGTTCTATTCCCACACCAGGTGGATGGTTTGCTGACACTGCAGTGCAGTATAGGTGGTGCTGTAGTCCTGACTGTATCATCCTTCAGATGAGACATTAAACCAATGTCCCATCTTCTTGGCTTGGTGGTAGTTCAGGTGGATGTAAAAGATCCCACAGCACCTATCAAAAAGAAAAGTGGAAGATCCCCGATGCCCTAGCCAGATTTCCTCTAATAGTATAAATACCATCTTGGGCCTCCCCTGAAGAGAAGTCACTACTCTAGTGGGACTAAACCACTCAGCAAAAGACAACTAAATAAACTGAACTAAACTAACCTGGATAATTTTCAGTTGTTGCACCAGGTTAAGGCACATCCTTAGGAAGGGACAGGATATATATATATTTTTTCTTGGCACATGGCATGGTTTGCTGGGATTTGAGAGAACCAAGTATTTGGACCATGGTTTGGGCATAAGTCTCCAGATAATTTAAGTAAGCTTTTGAACCATAATTAATATACATGATAATATTGCATAACTTTGTTTTTCTTAGTCTGATGTCATGTGAAAGACATAACTCACTTGGCAGGCAAGTGCAGCCACATGTCACTGATTTGGTTAGTTATACCAGTTCAGCTTACTCATTAGAGGTGTGCTAAGTAATGTGCACTACAGATGGGATAAATCATGCTAATCTCAGTGATTTACTGGCCCTAATTAGTGTCTGTAATGTTATTCATGTGTTGGTTCAGCTAATTGCCCTATATATTAACCATATTCAGTAAACTTGATGGAGATCCATGATAAAACATTTTTTTTGTAAATACAGTTTTGGGAAGGGCTAGAAGCAAAGCAGGCATAAACATTGAAAGGGAATGCAGTATTTAACAAGAGCAAAAATACTGAAGGTAAAAGATTTAAAGAGTGCACATATTAACCAGAGGATGCAAGCGCCGCAAAGCACAGACACGGGTTTCAACTTAAAATAAATGAAGTTTGAGTACTGCTAAAGGGGTATAGGACAAATCTGACCAACACTGCCACACACTTCATGTGATTTTGTCTGTAGGAACAAGAGGGAAACAAGAAAGCCACTTAGTAGATGTGAGATAAAAAAATCAGCATGAGGTAGATGGGAAAGCAATAGATTGGAGGGGAAAGGTATGGTAGAAGCAGAAAGAATGTAAATCACCATGTACATAATACTGGTCATTCTATTTTATTTCTAACATAGTGACAGTAGACAGTCATTCATCAAGTGTCCACATTCATCTGTGGAAGCCACTTTGTCACTGGTGAATTCCCACCCACACCGACATCACTCAAAAGTTAAATATTTTAATTTATTAACATATTTTTTCTAAGCATAATGCAATATAAAGCCAGTGATGATAAAGCAAGCTTGGCTAAGAAAATAGGATTTAAATATGGTTAAAATGGAAATGAAAACAGCCTTCAAACATTACTTTAAGAAAGTTAATATAAAGAACATAGAATTAAGGTAAATTTGCCTGTACAAATATTTACAGGACCTCTGAAACAAAGCAATGCTTTCACATGCCCAAACTAAGTAAGGCAAATGAGTTCAAAGAAAAGGTGAGAGACAGGCAAAGGACTGCCTATACGTGTCTATTCAAGTCCTAGGAATTATTAGCAGTCCTTCTCCTGATCAAATCTGTCTATTACAGACAAAGGAGTACAAGAATTCCTGTAAATATGTGGAACCTTGACCTTATAGAGCTTGAACTACCCCACCAACTCATTCTCACACAACTCTCTACTGACCACCAAATGTACTATAAACCCGATAAAACACCAGCTCTACAAGGCCTCCTCAATCCTCATATAAGTACCCGTCCACTATGATCCACTAATAAAGCTCTAATTGAAGTAACCAGGAGTAAAAATAGCTCAGGTGACTCTCTATACTCCTACTACACTGCTAAACTGTGGAATGCCTTACCACTTGAAATTAGAACTATAACTAGATTAAAAAACTTCAAGCATCACATTAAAGCCCACCTCACCAATTCCTGGACTTGTACATGTACTGGGCATCAGTAGCCCAAACCACGGAACTAGCTGATTTTAAAATTTTAATTGCATATGTAATGAGCATTGAATTTAAGCCATATGACTACCTTATGTTGTTTTTTTCTTTCTCACTGTTAATATCTACCAGATTTTAAGTCTTCAGTTTGCTATGCTACCTGTATATAAGACTAAGTATTGTAATTGCACTCTTATTGTACACTATGTCACTACCTTTTACTACTGTAAGAACTGTCTTCTAGAAGCATTGTTATACAAGATTATTGGTCTTGTCTCCCACTTGACCAATTTATTCTGTTCTAGTCTTTTTACCGTTATGAATGTCTGTTATTATTATTTTTTTTTATTGTATTATGCAATTTTCTTTCTACTAACAAAATAGTTTACTAACAATGGAGCTTTTCTCCCCGGGCCTCCGCTGAAAAAGGGTTTTATGCCCAGTCGGACTCTCCCGGTAAACAAATGTAAAATAAAATAAAATACTAAAATAAATAAATGTGAACTAGAATTTAAAGGACTGATCTCACCTCAACAGGTAGGCAGTGTAGGTTCCACCACTCAATAAAGTGGCAGTGGAATTCTGTGCTCACTGCAGACAGATGAGGTCACTACCACTAAGCTGGAAGTATAGCACATTTCAGTAATCAGTAGATTATTGTTGAACATTCAAGGACTGACATTCTTTTCCTTGAACAGACATACTAAGCCTGACAAAGGGAATACATCTACTAAAGCCAAGGCTGTAATAATTCAAAGAATTTCCCTTACTTTGAAGTATCACAGTCTTAGAGGTAGTATATATAATTAGCAGGGGTTTTGGGGATATAAGGGGCAAAATGTGCTTTAATAGTTTTGCAGTGAGTTTCAAGATTCACTGTTTTTCTTTTTCAAATGCACTTTATTTTTCACATTTTGGAGCTTGCACTTCTGACAGGAAGATCCCTGTATTTAAACCACAGTAGCAAAATCCAAGACAACACAGGAAGATGATGCTCTGTGTCATACTGTCTGCACTTCTTCCTCCTATCTCCTCAGAAGAGTTGTACATTTGACATCCTACTGGGTTTCTATGTCCCTTCCATACACTTTCTTTGGTATTTAAGACTTCTTTAGTGTTTTAGGTGTTCTCTAATAGCCTCAAATAATTGTGCTTATTGTACAACGTTGCAAACAAACCTATGGCATTTAATAAGTGCGTTATCTTTGGGTATAAGCTTTCCACCTCAAATGTACAAAGGGAATAAATGTATTGCTTTGACCCCACTCATTTTAATGTGGATTGTTCAATATGCTCTGTTTTTAACTCCAGAGCCATAACTCATCTGAGGAACAAATTAGTCTTGAGAGGTCTTCTTCCTCCTTCCTCTACTTCTTCAGTTGCTGAGGCTCAAACTCCTACCAAAAGATCTGACAAATCAGATTCAGCTTCCAGGAAAAAGGAGCCTCATACGAGGTCTCCTGCCTGTTCTTCCTTGTCAGCTCCTTCATTGAAGCCTCCTTCTGAAATGCTTAGGAAGTCGGATCTGTCTATCTGGGATCCACATCTTTCAAAACTGAGATCTCCACTGATCCATACCCCTCAGCTCCCATCAGATCAAGTTTCTTCACAGCTCCCTTCTCCTTTCCTGGAGGGATTTCCTCATAGACACTCCACACCTCCATCCAACACATCATCTCTTAGAACTTCTAGAAGCTTATCAGAAGCAGATGTGGACAGGATGATGAGGAAGTTCCACAGAGTTCAGATTCAGATGGGGGTACTCCCAGTTCCAACTCCCACTGGATCTGCGAGCCATCCTTTGTCCACTTCCCCCTTGTTATCGCCTTCTCCAATCCAACCTGCTGTTTCAGAGCCCTCAGATCTGAGATCTCTGTGGGTGTCATCGGATCCTAAGATGGTCTGTTTTTCAATTCTGATGGTTTAGCCTTTGAGAGCCAGAAGACTGTCGGAGATGAAGAATCAGTGTCAGGTCTGGGGGGCTGGAGTCAACACTAAAGCTTTTGGAGTCATCTCTTCCCCTCAGGGCTTCAACTCTGAACAGCTCAGGTCCAACTCCCTCCTCGGATGGAGTGATGATGGGGTTGCAGATGCAACAGTTCAAGAAATTCCAGCTCCTTTGACATCAACTTCTGTGTCCCTCGGGTTCCTATTACCAGATCGCAGACGCAGTTTGTCGAATGTGTCTTGATTGAACCGAAAAGAGTGAAAAGGCAAAATAGTGAAGTGGCTTTTCAGTGAATTCTTTCCCTGGGAAAAAATTTGCTTGGCTGCTTTCATTACTTTGCCATTTTCGGCACTGTAGTGCAATCTCAGAGTTGGTATATTTAAGTAGGGGAGTGTTGGGGGCACAGCCCCCCACATTATGTAATTTTTTTAGTTTTGTTTTTTTTTTTAGCTTGGAACAGAGATTTTTTTCCCTTGGAAAAAAATCACTGTTCTGAGGTTTCGACATTGTAAGCTTTTGCTTACATGGGGTCGATTATTTGTCATTCACTTTTGTAAGCGTGCAATAATATAATATAGACCCATGTTCCCAGGGTGTTCATGTGGAGACAGCATTCTCCATGTGCAAAACAGGGACATCCCTGCCCCCCACCCTCGGATCAGACAACTTTGCCTCATCTCATTCTGTGATCTGAACCCATCCATCCATTCCACTGGAACAGCCAGCCCAATCTAGTCTCCGGTCAGTCCGCCAGGACATCTTCACCTCTTCTAATACTTCCCCAGAACAGCCTACTGAGAAAGGCCCTTGGAAGGAATGTGTAAGAGGAGACCCCTATATTCCCCACAGGAATCTTGCAGGTAGGACACAGATTTTGATGGGGCAGGGTCCTCCAGATCTTCATCTGAAGAATTCTGCTTTGGAGATATTCTGGAGCTCCTGAAATAAAAAGGTGGTTGGTCATCCAACACCCTCTCCCAGGAGGAATCGGTGTTCCTGGAGGTTTTCTGGTCTGGCCTGTCTGCTTTTTGGGTGACCCGCCCTGGCCAACTAGCTCATAGATGTTGTTTCTCACCAGGTGTGAAAGGAGCCGATACTGTAGAGCTGATTCCAAAAAAGCCAGTCAAGATTTTAGCCCCCCACCACCACCACCAAGGAGTGGGTACATTGGAGCAAGGGAATTCCAGTCAAAGCCATGTTTGTGGCTGCAGCTTTTAAAAAAGAACTGGCAGAACAGAATTCCTCTGTCCATCCCCCCTAACAAAGAGTCCAGGGCTTTGAACAGATTTGGAAAGCATGTGTATGCTTCAGCAACCTTTGCCCTCAGGTCACTAAATTAACTGGCACATTTTACAAGGTTACAAAGAGATCTGACCAAGAAGCTTGTTGAGTATCTTTTTGGGTCCATGTCCACTAAGGATGAAAACACAACCTTCTCACACCATCCAGGCATAGTCATCAGGAGACATGCCTGGATGTAACTATGTGATTTTGTGGAGCTCTTTAAGTCTTCATTCATCAATGCTCCTTTTGATGGATCTTCTCTGTTCAGCCCTAATATAAAGGACATGGTCTTCAGATGTGAACAAGAGGGAAAGAACCTGTCTGCCATTGGTGTGCATGTTTTAACCCCTCAAAGACTTTTCTCAATTAATCAGTGAGAAGGTACAAAATGTGGTTTAGAAAATCCCAGGGACCTTTTCAAGATTCACGGAGAGATAGTTCCCCCAAAGTCAGAGGGGGGAACTTGAATGGACGATATTGCTCTCACAGCAGAGGTGGTCTGTAGAACCAGGGCTTCATGGATTCCTTTTTGGATAAGCCCTATCAGCACTCCTAAAAGGAGTCCTGGCTGTTCCCCTATGGAAGCAGTTAGGGGATGTTAGTCTGTTCACTGGCACTACTTGGAAAGGACAGTCCAAGGTACATGGTCTCCCTGAAGAGGCCAAGATTGATAGCAATGTCCTGGAAATGAGAGCAGAACTCCTAGCATTGCAGGCCTTTCAAGATCCTTGCCCATCTGGGAGAATTGCCATTCAGACAGACAATATGTCAGTGGTCTGGTATATCAACAAACAGGGAGGAACCAGATCTTACCGATCTTGTTGAAAAGCAGTTAGAGTGTGGCAATGGACAAACTCTTCCAGTCACTTTCTAATAGCAAAGCACATCCCAGGGAAATCCAATGTGATGGCAGACAAACCTAGCAGGTCCATTCTGATGCCTCACAGTTGTCTCTCAATGTCAAACTGGCAGAGAGGATTTGCCATGCTGTGATCTATTTGTCTCTCCCCTCCCCTCCCCTCAACCACAAAGGCAGCAGGTTCTTTGCCCTGACCCCCTCCAATGGGGGAGTTACCGAGAAATGCTATCGCCCATGATTTGCCCTACAGTCTCCTTTACACTTACCTACCAATATCTCTAAATCCCAAATTTCTACAGAAAGCACTCTGGTTGAAGAGCACAGTTATCCTCATTGAACCCTTCTGGCCTCATCAGATTTGGTTTCCCTTCCTTTGGCCTCACCTCCTGCATCCATCCTGGATACTGGAATCCACTTTAGACCTTCTGTCTCACCCGATGGATACAAATCATCCAGAATTGGCAGGCCTCAAACTAACTGCATGATTTCTCCAATTCCATTGATTGCTAGACAGCCCAGGTTCTCCTTCCCAGTCCATCATATCTTGTTACCATCTCAAAAAGCTTTTACTAGATGGCTTTACAAGAGTAAATGGAAAAGATTTGTTTTCTGGGCCCTTAGAAAGGGCCTGGATCCTTTTACTGCATTAGTGCCATCTATCCTTGAATTTTTACCTTCATTTTTCTATGAAGGGGCTTGCTTTTCTTCTAGTAAAGTTCATTTGGCTGCCATTTCTAACTTCGACCTGACAAAAATAACTGTACCTTAGCCTCTTCTAAACTATGTAAAGCCTTTCTCAAGGGAGCCTTTTTACTTAACCCCCCACTGAAGGATTCTACTCCTCCTTGGGATTTAACTATCAAACGTCAGGCCTTGATCCAGGCTCCCTTTGAACCTTCAGCTAAAGCAGAACTTAAAATTTTGTCCTGGAAAACCATTTGGTCACTATCACATCAGCCAGACAAGTATCCAAACTCCAGACTTTATCTACTAAAACTCCGTACATGGTTTTTCACAATGACAGTGTGTCTTTTAGAACAAATCCATCTTTCTTGATTAAGGTAGTTTCTGAGTCCAACATAAACCAGGTCATTAACCTACCAGTTTTCTCCATTTTTTTTTTTTTTTCCAAAAACAACTTTATTTTATTTTATATTAACCATCAACATGTTCATACATTTACAGAGTTTGAACTGAGTAATATCAGACAAAACATAAAACTATATACACCTATGTACAACTGTGTCATTCAACTAGCCAAACCATACAGTTGGTAGTGTAAATCACTGATACAAAATTCACTTTTGGTATAAAATGAGGGCAGATTGCCAAACCAGTATAAACTCTGTTAGGCTATTTGGAGGAAGACAAAACATTTACTGGGACAATATAATATTGAATAACTTTGCCCAGATTTGCAGCAGACTATCTTTACCATTTTATATGCTAAGAGATGTTTGGTGGCCATTTTCTTGAAATCTCCCCATTTAATTGCCAGTCTATCCATCCATTTAGATGCGATGTAAAGTTTCATCAGAAGAAAAAGAGTAATTAGTATGCGGGTTTGATAGGGTGATATATTTGTGGAAGGAATGTGAAGTAAAGCAAATTCCCAATTTAATGTTATTTACCAGTTTTCTTTCCTAACTTTTCAAACAAGGGAGAGTATATGCGACACCTTTTGGATGTACATCGACAACTTTACTTTTATCTCCACAGAATCAAAGACTTAAAGAAAATCTGACCAGTTATTTGTTTCCTTTTCTCCTAAGAGACTGGGCAAACCAGTATCCAAAGTTACATTGGCCAAATGGTTAACTGAATGTATTTCCTTTGTTTATAGAAAAAAGGTTTATCCTTGCCCAAGCCTCCTAGAGCTCATTCCATAAGGTATATGTCAGTTTCTTCAGCCTTTTGGTCAAAGGCTTTCTTTGAGGACATTTGTGGAGCTGCATTTTGGACTAATTCTCACACCTTTATTGCTCATTACAAATTAGATTTGGTTTCCAGGAACAGACTGGCCTTTGGCTCTGCATTACACTGGAATATCCTTCCCACCCAAGGATGCAATAGTTCAGGTGATGAATGAATGAAAAGGACAACATCTGATAAAAAAGTTATATACTCACCATAACATTCCATCTCTATTGTCCATTTTCATTTTTCCTCTATTTGCCTTTCCTTTGGAAAGACCTAAGGAGTTTTTATTTGGGAATCTCTGTTCCTTGTTTGAGATCCAGCTTCCTTTTTCCTTTCTACCTTTGTTAATTTCAGTAATAGGTTGTCCCTTTATATCTAGGGACAACAAAGTTGATCTGAGGTATGTTAGGTTGGTGGGACATTATGAGTAAAGGGAGGAGCTTGACAGCTCTTGGATCCATTGATCTGGTAGAAGCGGCGGAGTCAGATCTGAGTCTCGGATCCAAACCAGTTGAGGAAGAATGAAAACAGACAACACAGACAGATTGTTATGTTTAGTACATAACTTTTTTTTTTGTAATATTCTGTCTGATGAAAGTCATTTCTCTGTGCCTTTCACATTTTCCCACATGAAATTTCTCCATATAGTGACATAAAGTTTCACCTAAGTTGCTATACCGGAGTCTTCCTAGAGTCGTCAAAATTTACAGAAAGTTCAAAAACTCCTTACGGCTACACGGCCCCCACAGAGCAGTGAGATGTAGCCCTGATTATGACCCAGCTGACCTGGCTTAGTTAGCAGCCTAGGCACTGGAGCAGCATGCCTGTGAGGGCTGGGATGAAGGAAGCAGCCGATGATGGTTTGCCATTCCTGTAGGCATATTGCTTTCTCCCACTACAGGAACATCCTCTGAGGAATGACCTAGAAGTGCATGTAATAGTCACAGGAAATAATAAACAAAAGGCCAATTACGGAGTGTGTGTACTCCAGCTGATTGTCAGTTGTACAAAGTGCATATCTGTACTGTGAGGTCAGTGCAGCAGTCATTGTAAAACACTTGTCGAAAAAAATGAGAAAGGTTTGCTGCAGCATCAAAACTCTCTTAACCTTGCTTAGAATGACAACTGACATTGCTATTTTTCAAGTCTTTCTCCCTGGCATCTAAGGCTGGGTGAGGTATAAATAGCCTATCAGTGAAGTAAGGTTTGATGGCTTTGGATAAAGACAGAGGCCAAAAAGACAATACAAAATTTAAAGCAAAAAAAAATCTCCATGAGAATAATGAATATGGGACTGTGATCTGCTACCAAAATCATGGAATGGAAGTCTACAGTATGACTTTCTAATGATTTAAAACTTGGGTTAATGTGACCTGAGAAAGCCTGCCAGTCAAAAAGATGTTTGCTTATTTATCATTACCTGCACTGATCTGTCTGTCATTAGTTGCTTAGGAAAACATTTGCTGTATCAACTAATAGTTTTGCCTTTTCTGTTTTAAGGCAAGTGTTTTCTTACATCTGAAATGTGTGAATCTATCCCTGGTCAGCTGCTAGACATCTGTCCCTGCTCACAGCATGTACTGCTCACTTTTCACAGTACTGCTTGAATTCAGCACTCCTATTTCTGGTTTTCTTACGTGATGGGCAACCTCTGCTCCTTTCCTGAATGCCATTTAATGTTTGTGTGATGTAATGTAAGCCTGTTGAACATAGTTAGAAGCACAAATTGCAGTACGTAATCTGGTATCATAGTTCTGAGGTATAAAATTACTATCCCGACAGCACACTTTATTCCTTAGTCTTGAGTATGATTCTCAGTCTTCAGTTATACGTTGCAAGACTCAAAGCAACTCTTTAATCCCTTCCAGAACATCCTGATCACAACTAAAAAGACATGCATATGCCTGTTGGGTTTACCAAGTTTATTGTGTTTTTTTTTTTTTTTTATTAAGTTAGTTGAGTGGAATGGAATGACAGTTTCAGAGAATATTCTAAATTTGACTAGAACACTGGAGAACTTCTATTTCTTCATTTATTTGTTTGTTTGTTTTTGTTTGTTAACCAACATAATAGTTTGATTCATTTGCCCATATTATCCACTGCCTGAGGCATATAAAGCTAAAATACAGCAAGTGCACTTCATTTACTTTTGCTGAACAAGTGCCATGAGATTATTGAACAACAGTTATATCCTGAAAACAGCATAACATCTGCAAGCTGTCTGGAGACAATAAGCCTATCAAGTCTGCCCTTTTAAGTACTTTGGCATTCTAGCTCACCGCCATTCCTGCTCTTTACCCTTGTCCAGCAAACCAGAAAAAAAAAAAAAAGCTTTTTCATGGGGTAAGTTCACGCCCTTGTACCCTCCATGTGAAAAGAAACCCCAAAATTAAACATACCAACTCTATGGCCATATAGCAATAGAACAAAGGGCAAAATCAACATGCACTGTAATTTACTTTAAGTGAATTTGTTTCACAGTGTTGGGACTTACAGAAAGAGTTCTCAACGAGGTATCCCATTCCTGGGTCCACAACTGTCTTGGCGGAAAAGTTCTTTTGGAGATCAAGGGAGTGATTACTCCCCGTAATCTGTTGCTTTTGTCCTTTCATTCCACCCGCTGTCCTTCTAGCTTTAGAATAACCCTTTTGCATCTCCTTGGCATCTCTCCTTGGCATGATTTTTATACAAAAATATCATGATCTAATCTCTTCTGGTTTCATGTAAGAAGAGCTCTAACTCCTATAGCCTCTTGTTAAACTCCCTCCCCTCTTCTTCCACATGTACCTTTCTGGTAACTGTCGCCATCTCTCAATGTCACACTCCTACCTTCTTTGAAACTCTTGTCTGACTGTTGCAGATCTTCTCTCAAAGAATCCATCCACCTCTTTGATGGACGTCCTCGTTTCCTCTTACCTTCTTCCTGTCTGTTCCAAATCTTCTTCACCAGATTGCCTTCTACTTTCTCTCCATGTGTCTGAACCACCATAATCTGTTCTCTTTGATCTTTTCTGAAAGTGGAGCTACTTTAGCTTTTGCTCTTATGTCCTCATTTCTTCATGTGTCCCACAGTGAGCATCCTACCACCTTTCCCAGACACTTCAATCCAATGCTGTCAGCCTGGGATGACATGCTCGACAAGCCACGATACTTCACTAGGGACGGCTTGCACCTGTCACCCCTGGGCTTTCAGATATTGGCAAAGGCTCTTGCTACCCCCATAATGCCTTTTTTAGGCAAGGCTCAAAAGACAAACCCACCTCCATAGGTATCACAAGGGATAAGAAACTAAGAGTAATGCTACTCAACGCCAGAAGTCTAAACCACAAGATGCACACACTCGAAACTCTCCTTAGCATGCAGAACATCGATATCTGTGCAGTAACAGAAACCTGGTTCAAGGCTCCCGAGAGCACCCCAGTTATACCTCATACCATGCTTTTCGGACCCAAAACTTGGACCGAACCACAAAAGGAGGGGGAGTATCAATATTCGTCAAAGATACCCACACCTGCAGGTTGGTGACACAGCACAAAGCATCAGAGACTATCCATGTGCAACTAACAGTGGGTAAAACTGCCTTCCAGTTTATAGCCTGCTACAGACCACCCTCCCAAACCCAGGAACCCCACTCGGCCTTCCTGAGAACACTGGAAAATATGAAGGTCTCTCCAAACACCATTATATTGGGCGACTTCAACTACCCAAACATAGACTGGGAGCATTACTCTAGCTCCAACACCCTAGCTCAAAGGTTCCTAGAATTTATAAACTCAAATGCTATGGAACAACTTGTTACCACTCCCACAAGAGGGGAAAACATACTGGACCTGATCATCACCAACATGGGGACTCTATGCTCCAGATCAGAAGTGTATCCCTCACTGGTAAGAGCAGACCATAAACTAATCTCACTGGATATTCACATCCCGACCCCACCCCCTGCCCAGAAAACCACAGTGAAAAACTTCTCTAAAGCAAATTTCACTCTCCTCAAAACCAAGGTGGAATCCTTCAAAGCCCCTGGGCCTGTGGAAAATACGGCACAGACCACAGAATCCTTTATAAACGCATTCTATGAACACCTTCAGGAATGCATGGATCATGCAATCCCAAATAAAACCAAGACCCAATCCTCCAAAGGCAGATGTCCTGTCTGGTGGACCCTAGCCATGAACAAACTATACAATAGAAGGAGGAAGCTACTACATGATAGAGCAAAATCCCAAAAAGGGAAGGCATCTCTGATCAGTATTAGCAAAAAACTATGGGCACTCATAAAATCATCTAAGGCCAGCTTCAAGAGAAAAATTGCACAGGACATTAAGGATAATCACAAGGCTTTCTTTAGTTATGTTAGGAACCTGGGTGGGAATTCCCAGATATGCTCAGAATTAGTCCAAAATGACAAAAAATACACCGAATCCACAGACATTGCCAACATCCTAGCTGACAGGTTCAGCGCAAACTCCCCCCCCCCACCAAAAGGGCAAATATCTATCCCAGCAGAGTGCTGCCCCCCTGACATCTCAGATGCTCAGGTAAGAGCCGCCCTCTCCAAAGCAAAAAACATAGCATCAATGGGACCAGACGGTGTCCTGGGCTGCATCCTACATGAACTCCAAGAAGAGCTAAACCCAAACATAAAACTACTGTTCAATCTCAGCCTTACTACAGGATATGTACCCAAAGAGTGGTGTACAGCAACAGTGGTCCCTCTCCACAAAGGTGGTGCCTCAACGGATCCTGGAAACTATTGCCCCATAAGCCTGACTAGCTTGGTCTGCAAAGCTATGGAAAGGATCATCATGGACCTCATAAATAAAGATATTGGGGACCTACAAACACTGGATCCTACCTAGTTCGGCTTTGTTAAGGGCAGATCCTGCTTCTTAAACTTGGTCAATTTCTTTGAAACAGTCACCAAGGCCATTGACGAGGGGAAGGTGGTCCACACAGCCTACCTGGACCTCACAAAAGCCTTCGATACAATACCCCACTCGGGCATTATAGATAAGCTCACCAGCTTAAATATAAACCCCTATGTCACTAGATGGGTTGCAAACTGGCTCAAGGATAGAACCCACATGGTTAGAATTGCTGGAGCCATGTCAGACTCCAAACCAGTTACAAGTGGTGTCCTACAAGGCTCAGTCCTGGGACCTCTATTGTTCGGTACATATTTCTCGGAGGTACCGGCCAACACGGAAGGACTGTGGCTGACCAAGTTCGCAGATGACTGCAAACTGGGTGCCATAATCGACTCTCCAGCCGACACAAGCATCCTCCAAAAGGACCTCATAGAAACAGACAACTGGTGCCAGAGCCATGGCCTCAAGCTAAACGCCAAAAAGTGTATAGTCATCCCCTTTGGCAAAAACAAAGTGCCCACAAATTACCACATAGGTGGTAATCCATTAAGTACAGAAGAAGTAATTAGGGACCTGGGGACCCAAGTTGATAGCAATCTCTCATTTGACAACCACGTGGCCAAAGTGGTTAGAAAAACATTTTATATAGCCCACCTAATCATGAAGGGATTCACATCTAGATCAGGGGAGGTCATCGTGCCTCTTTACTCATCCCTCATCAGGCCCATAATTGAGTACAATGCCCCTTTTGGGATGTACCTTACCAGACACCTGCAGCAACTGGAAAGACCCCAAAAGTCCCTCACCAAGAGGATCACGGGGCTCAAACAGATGCCATATGCTGCCCAGTTAAAGAAACTCCAGCTCTACTCAGTGGCATACCACCTGCTCAGAGGCGATCTGTGCCTGACGTATAAAGCCATGTCCAACCCTGAATTAATGGACATGCTGCACCTCAGAAAATCCAAATCCCATCAAGCTACACGCTCGAGAGACTTGAACCTCAGCACTGAAATAAATAGGACATGCTGGAGGGACAGATTCATAACCCAGAGGCTCCCTTCACTCTGGAATAAAATCCCAGTCCAGGTTAGGCAGAGTCCCACATTGACTCTCTTCAAGAAGAATCTTGATGAGTGGATGGGAGATCGTAGGTTTACACCGGGTATCACTTCTGTGTCACTGTTAGACAGAGACACAGTATACTAACCTCGAAAAAGGGCATAGCAAAATTAATTTAAAATGGGTGACAAAAGCCAAACACATTCTGGCTAGGCTTATAAATGCCCTAGGGCAGATAGCCTAGTATGAACCTATGAACTTCATTTGCATCACCCCTTCTTCATCTGTTCTACATTTATTGCCCAGGTTTCTGTACCATGCAGTAGTACTGGTCACACCACTGTCCTGTACACCTTAATTTTTAGCTTATTTGGCATTTTTCTGTCATACACTATACCTGACACTCTATGCCAGTTGGCTGAAGCCCCTCTAATTCTAGTTTTGACCTCTTCATTCAGACTTTCCTTCTCCTCAACCACCCCTCCCAGATACTTGAAGCTGTTTACCTCTTCCATTATCTTCCCTTCTATCTCAGTTCTCAGCTTCTTCTGATTTCCCTAATTTGCTGTCATTACCACTGTCTTATCTGTGTTTAGTTTCATCCCGTGTGCCTTCAGTTTTGCATTCCATTTACGCAATCCTTTGCTGAAGTTCTTGCTCAGACTCTACCTGTAATGCCACATCGTCTGCATACAGCAACTTTGTTGATCGGTCCTCTCCAACCTGTTTGCTAATGTAGTCCATCACCAGTATGAACAGCAATGGACTCAGAGCATGAACCTTTGTGCATACCCACTACCACAAGGAACCCCTCTATGAGACCGAACACTGTTCGTACTTGAGTCATTGGGTCCTTGTATCAGTATATACACTGTATAAATGTTATGGTTGCCATAACAAATACTGTGAACTAATACATACAAGAAATAAATGCAGTGAATAGCAGCTTGTACAAAACAGTATGTGGTTATATAATCCATAGGTTTGTGTAAACTGCAATGGAATGAGAATTATAAATCAGAAATTTTGCTTCAGATGAAAAACATTCCTAAGCCATAAAATGCAGTAAAGTGCAACATATAAATAACTATATAAATGTATATGCTGCATAATACAGTTCCTGTAATAAATATTGCAAAATAATACATTAATGAATAATTAGTAATAAAATGCAAAGATTGGCCCCATGCAAACAGCAGTATACAGATGTATGTAATCCAAACACTTCTATAAACAGCAATGAAATAAGTATTATAAACAATTTACAGATCAAAGCATAAAAAGTAATTATCAAATGTCTCACATAGTTTATGAGAAGGCACATTTAAAAATTATTATTGAGCATAACTCTCAACTGTCCAGATTTTCACAAAATGTCCAGATTTTTGCTTCATATGTTTGGACTGTTCCTCATAAATTCTGCATTTTTTTTTGGTAAATGTTTGAGGATTGAAGTAATTAAATGAAGACTGGCATTTGAGTTTGGGTGGCGCAGTGGTTCAACAGTTAGCATTGTCGTCTCACAGCAAGAGGTTTTCCGGTTTGATTCTTGGCTGAGGTGCCTTCTGTGCAGAGTCTGCATGCCCTCACTGTATCACATGGGTTTCCTCTGCATGCTCCAGTTTCCTCCCACATTCCAAAGACATGCATCTGGAGCATTTCTTCCCGGGCCTCTCTTGAAAATCGGCTTTGCCCCAGTCAGACTTTCCCAGTAAACAAATGTTAAATAAGTAATACAATAAATATGTTTCAGAAAATGTATGCTATTGCAAAACCTGCTAGTCTAACAAATTTCTAAGCTTATAAGAGCAATATTTAAAATATGTCCCTGATTTGAGGCCATTGACCCCACTCCAGAATTGTTTGCCTTATCCAGAATTTTTGCACTAAGAGGTTGAGAGGTATGCCATTAATCCTCAGAGGAATCTGATCTCCCAGCATAATTATCTCTCTATCTATGTCCAAGAAGAATATCCTGTCAACCCAATTGACTGGGTGTCTGAACAGTGATCTGTCATACAGTATGTTAATATACTGCGTTTGATTCCCTTTTATGGTGTATTTCTCTTAAAAAATGTTTCTTCAAGTTGAGCCACCAGTGTGGGACGCATAGAAAGTAAACTGTATGGTTAGAAGGTTTATGAAAGTGAAAGAAAGAGTATTATCCAAGGTGCAATAGTTGAGAAGCCAGGACGAAAGGCATCTAATGTAGGAAAGAAAAGTTATTGTCCTGGTAAGATAGGTGAAAAGTGAAGTATTGTGCCATTCTGAAAGGAAATAAATTCTTTCTGTATGAAACAAATGAGAAAGGCAAACAGAGATGAAGAGTAAGAAAACACAATTATGACAGAAGTTTTACGACACACAGATCAATGCACTCTAATGGTCCTTGTGATGTCACAGGGTCACCTCTTCACTTTACTGCTACCTGTAAAAAATCTTCTTCCATCTACATGCATTTATAATACCGAAAATATGAAAAACATTATTAGTGTGTGTAACTGTTAATTCTATCACTTTCTTATAACTTTTAATTAAATGTCTGATTGTTTCTGTACAGGTTATATCCTAGAGAGGAAAAAGAAGCAGGGCTATCGTTGGATGCGACTGAATTATGACCTATTGAAGGACCTCACCTATGAAGCAAAGCGAATGATTGAAGGCATGGTGTATGAAATGCGAATCTATGCTGTCAATGCCATTGGTATGTCCCGCCCCAGCCCTTCCTCACAGCCCTTCATGCCTATTGGTAAGTTTCACACTGCAGATGTTTTGGTGCAGTTTGCAATACACGAGTCTTATTTGCTATTTCTAATCTAATGAGTTTCGTTATATAGTTAATTATTCCATTGTTTTGGTTACTGAACAGATGTACTGATCATAACCTAGGCCAAAGCTGTCACAATGCGTAAGGGTGTTATGCAGAAATGTAGATGTTTAGTTTTTACAGAATGACAGATTTAGATAATAAACTGGAAACTAACAACTCATGAACACTGGGTTTATAACAACAGAAATTTATAAACAGCGAATTTCACAAAAAATATAATGACAACTGCCCCATTTTGACAGGGGCAACTGTTAATCGGTGCTACCACTGATAAAGGATCAGACTGTAATTCAAGTGCTGGAAGGTGGTCATCAAGAAAGATGCCACATCCATGAGTATGCATGTTTCACTCAAACAAAAGAAATGGGATATTCTGCCATGACCTCTAACCTCCAAGATAGCCAAGGAAGCCAAAGCATGGCAGTACAATAGCAAAGTTAAAGCCAGCATTTGCTGCATCTTGGATTGATAAACATGTGCAGAGCCACGAATTGTATGTACTTACATACATCCCATAACTTCAGCAGGGGAAAACTAGGGAGGCTGGGATGTAGTGGAACCCTACCAGGTGCCATAAAACAGGGATCGCATTAGATGCCCCAAAATCCTCATCCATGTCATGGTAGAGAATTAGGCAGAGGATTAGCTAAAGAGACTGCAATAATGGCTTTCAAGTCTGGTGCATTTAGGGAGTAAAAAAAATTAAAAATGCAATAATATTATATTCAATTTCAATTTTCTATTCCATCATGGGGAATTCAACCACCAATACAAACACAAACACACACACACACACACACACACACACACACACACACACACACGCACCAAAGCTGAAACTTAAACCCATCAAATAGTATACAAATATTACAAATAACCAAAGCTCCATCCAGAGCTGTCATTTTTCATGCTCAAAACATAAGTCTGTAACTACCGTTCTGATGGTCTATAGTTCCTCATCCTCTCAGTCCTACATAACGTAACTGCAATCCACTCCCAAGTCTCAGAATGAATTAGTGACACATTCCACACAAGTCCCTGACAAATTACTGTGTTAGTGTACAAAAGCACGAGTTTGATACACTGTGCACACTTCTTTATTCTAAACTTTATCTATGCTAATATGGGACTTCATGGCTGAGCTTAAAAATAATTCAGTAGCCTAGTTTCACATTTTAAACTGTATAATTATAGCCACAACTAAGAACCTGAGTCTATACGTTTAAAGAACAGATGGGATCTATTAAGATAGATAGATAGTCAACAGAATCACATATGTAGGGAAGGGGCTTAATAAGGAAAAGAGGAAGGGCTGGTGGTTAGAATTACAAAAACAGCGAGAAGAGTTGTTAAGGATAAGGAGATGAAGGGCTGTCGACCAAAGGCAGACGACAAGACCTAATGAAGGAGCTGCAGATGCACAGGTTTACAGAAGTGATGTGTGGCTAAATATTAGGATGCCTTCTGTAAGACGGCAGTCAAGTTTAAATATAGACAGGATGGGGTCTATATTAGAAGCCCGAAGATCCATTTGAGCAAATCGGAATTGAGCAACACATATAGCGTGAACTACGGTAATGGCGAATGTCCAAAACTGCGAAACACAAAATGTCGAATTGTCATGGTTGGCCCATCTGTGGTATAGCTCCGTAAGGTAAGTGTGCGATAGTTACGGACCTTAGGGTTAAGGTGCGGGTTAAGGTAAGTGCATAGATAGGTAATGTATGTAAGGTTTAGTGTAGGGCTAGAAGTAGGGTTTTGTTAAGTGTATGTGTGTGTGAATTATTTGTTTTGCTTGGGTATATGTCTGTAGGGTAAGTGTGCGATTGTTATGGACCTTAGAGTTAGGATGCGGGTTAAGGTAAGTGCATAGATATTAATGTATGTAAGGTTTAGTGTAGGGTTAGAAGTAGGGTTTGGTTAGTGTATGTATGTGTTTTATTTATTATGTTTGGGTACGTAGTATGTAGCGCGTGGTGGTGTTGGCCGACTATGATGATTCGAGATTTGAAATTTCACGGTTTAGGGGGTTCGGCGTATTTGAGGTTCGGGCTATGTGTGTCAGTGTTGTGGTATTCGCTCAAACGGGTTTTCAGTTTCCTAATATAGACCCGAAAGGATGTTCATACATACCTGGTAAGGGAAAGGTCAAGGCTCTTCCATTGCACAAAAATGAGGTAGAAATAAAGAAGTCAGTCTTAGAAAAAACGCAAACAAACAGGAGTAAGGGAGGGCCTGTGATGAATGCATTAAGAGAGTTTGGAAGGGACAGCTGTGACTGGTATGTAAGCTGCATATTCAGGTAGATTATACACACACACACACACACACACACACACACACACACACTTACATGGTTTAAACATCTCTGAAGCTGAATGGGCCAAAGTGCTAGAACTACACTCAACCTCAAGCTGTCAGCATTTGGGCCACTACTGGGTTTCATTCTACTATCCCTTCGTCCTTCAACCAGTCAGCTAGTACGTGTGTGTGTGTGTGTGTGTGTGTGTGTGTGTGTGTGTGTGTGTGTGTGTGTGTGTGTGTGTGTGTGTGTGCGCGCGCATGTGTAAGCAGAGGCACATTTCTGAGGCCCTAAAATTCTTTATTAAGATATTTCATAGTCAATATTTTAATGCCAATTTTTTAAATGGAGATTTTGAAATTTGTGTCATCAGAGACAGAAAACCAGACAAGGATATCTGTTATTGGCTGTAAGATCCAGCCACTGTTTCTTTTACCCCACCCAGCATCACTGCCCTTAGTTACAATTATCATTCATCTTCTTTATCTTGTTAGAATTCTGCTGTATTTGACTTGTGTGCACCTTCAGTATATCCAGTATGTTTGGCCCACCTCTGTCTCTATTAAGGGAGCCCTTTTATTTACTACCTTTTCTATAAAGAAATGTTTGAAATGTTTCTTAGCATTAGTTTTATTTTGCCCATTTTAATCATCATGTCACTATACCTACTAACAAATGCAAAAAAAAAAAAAAACCAGGAAATAAATTTTCATGACGGAGCTTGCACATTATACACAAATTTCACAGTATATCTTTGGCATGGTGCTACATACCCAGATTTCCAAAAGGGAATTTGCCATACTGTCTTTCTTTTTGGTTGTTTCCATGATGATGGAGTAAAACAGAAGGAAAATTCTGCAGAACTTCCAAATACCACCTCTGTCTGATGAAAGAAAAATACAAATGTAAGATATTTGCTTTTTTGCTCTTATTGCAATCAGATTAAAAAAAAAAAAGGCAATATATAAGAGCCTTTTATTCTGTTTCTTGTGTAGTTTGGGGGCAGACATATGTCTGTTATTTATCTGTAGAAATAAACTTAGTTTTATAAGAATACAAGTGCATTTCCAAGTACACCTGTGGTGCTCGGGAGTTGCCTGGCTCCATAGCATAGGTTGTTGTCTGACCTATGACATGATTTTCTGTCAGGTGTCATAGCCCTTTACAGTAAACCACCAGTGTATGCTGTTGTTTGGATTTCTTTATACACTTGCTCTGTACCAGCCATAAGATGTTTTACATTTCAATAAGCAGCTTACTGTTTTCTGCAGTTGAATGTGTACACTCAGAAACCACTGAAATTTCAAAAGACACAGATAAATGTAGAAGTGCTGCTGTGGTGATCTTGAGCCCATCAGACCATCAGACATCCCCGCAATTTCATCCAGACAAAGACTCATGGCTACACAAAAGAAGTTAAACAACTTTCACACAAGGACAAGGACAAACCGCAAACAAAAGTGTCCTGACAACTACTGCCAGTGCCTGTTTATAAATACTTTGTGTTAGACCTTGTTTCTGAGAGAACCTGGCTTAATGTTCTCATAAGCAGCTGTACAGTAGTAATTGAGTTTAAGTATATTCCAGTATGGCCAGAGTAGTACGATCTGACACCGTGGCCTCAACAGTTTCCAGATTGTGCTGATTAACTCAGTAAATGTTATAATCAGAAACCTAAAACTTGTTGTGAACAGATCTGACAGGCTTGGGTTTCTGTCACTCCCTTATTTTCCCCACCCTGCTGTACAGTTCTCCCTTATGATGAAAATAACCGAACATAAGAACCTGCTCACATTATAATCCCTGTCCTCCTCAACCCACTGCAACATCGAATTAGGAAACATGACCTTGAACTGACTTTCTATAAATAAATGTGTTTGCCCATCCAACCCAGCAAACTAGCATGAGCTAGGAGAGGGAGCTACAACAGCAGCCCCTAAGGGTACTTACAGCATCTGACTATAACAGAAAAACAAAGGTAGGCAAACTGAAACAAAAATAGCTTTTCAACACCAATGACCAAGTCACAGATGCTTAAAACTCTGGAGCAGCAACACAGGAAACAGTCATCTGACACAACCAGGTCAGCTCTAACAGAAGAACTTGTAAGTGAAGGTGCAACAAAGAAAGAGATGACCATTGAGGCTCCGTCTCCTGCAAATTTAGGTCCTGAAATCAAAGGAAGCCCACATCCTAAAAAGCAAGAGGAAATTTCTACAGAGACTCAGTCATTAAGGCCGAGACGTAAAGTTTCAAAACCAGCAAGGAGTAAGCAGAGCGATTTTCTAATCAAAAATCTGTTAGATTGTCAGATGCCATTAAACCTAATTGTCTGATTATGTGTATGCATGGCAGTGTTTGGAAGCATCTGAAATAAATATTTTCATTATATATGTTTAATTAAACTTTATCTTAGAGGTGCTTATTTATTTTGTTTGGGCAATATTTGAGAAATACGATGTTCACATGTAGTTCAGTTTATATTTTATATGCAAAACAAAATTGCATGCAATACTATTTTGTGTGTGTTTCTCTTTCCCTCAATGCATATATACATACATACAGATATAGATATAGGTATGTGTAGATATATATATATCTGTGGTGTGAGGTTAAAATTTTTTAAAGCTTAAGCACTAAGTACATGGCAAAATAATGGTGAATGGACAATGTATACACACATACATACACACACACACACACACACACACACATATATATATATATATATATATATATATATACAATATATTTTATATATGTGTGTGTGTAAAATACCCATGTACATGTCCCATTGTGCTTTTGTTCTCTGCATCTTTTCATTTGTTTAGCTTACATATTTCACCTAAAGCCCAGATTCAATATAGTATTTATTTTACTGGTTGTTTGTATGGGAATGATATTTTATCAGAGTCCATCACTTCTATTTTTCTTATATAATGATAACCTGAAGTCATGACCCTCTATTTCTGAACTCACTGTAATGCCTATAACATTAAACAAGGCTTTTTATATCAAAAAGATTAAACCATGTACAAAGGGTTAAATAATCATGGTGTGTGTGTGTGGGGGGGGGGGGGCTGTGAAGGTATATATCCTATAATCAGTAGAAGATCTAGTTACAAAAAGAAAAACAAGATAACTATTCATCATCTGTTTATAGAATAGCACCTAAAAAAAAAAATATATATATATATATATATATATATATATATATATATATATATATATATATATATATATATATATATATATATATATATATACACACACACACACACACACACACACACACACACACACACACACACACACACACTCACCTGGAAAGCAATCTGCTGGAATACATTTCACTGAATTAAAAAAAAATAATATTGAAAATGATGCAATATTGCAGAGTGCCTAATAAGCACAAACAATAAATAAATTTGATCAACTCCATATCTCTTTTACTTTCTAAGTCCCTTATACTTCTGCTGTTATGAACAAACATCATTTAAAAGCACAGACATCCAATTCAGTCCATAGGACTTAACTATAAGTAAAGCAAGCAGTATGTTTTTTTCTCCTACTAGAAGAAGTATTTTATCTTTTCAGGCAACAACTAAACAAATCTATGAAAAGGCAAGAGAGATCTATTGAATTACCATCCACAAATCACTACTACAGCAACTGTCAGTCTGGAAATACACATCCGCCAAACTAACTGTGGTAGTCAGCACAACTAGCAAAGTATAATATACAATGCAAAACAACAAAGCAATAAGAGGTGTACGAATGAATTAAAAAAAAAAAACACACTTTGGAGTACAACCATATGTTTTATGGAATATTTCTTGACTATCCAAAGAAGAAAATCTACATCTAGTGCCAAAAAATAGTCTTATAACTTTACAATATACATACACCAGCAGGTAAAATCCAACACCAGAAAAAGCATTTCCCAATTAGAGTGCTTAACAGAAACAAAATAATTAAATGCTATCAACAGCTAGTATAAAGCTTATATTAATATGCAGATAAGTATCACATACATTTATCTCACAAATATTTTATTAAAGATTTTAAGCAAGCAGCAATAAAATCAGTGAAATGGAGCCATGACACTCAGATCATGCATGATGCAACTTCCATTTATTTCAAGTAATCTGGAGACATGTCCAAGCTGTAGGGTTATCAATGGAATGTGGACAAAAGCCGCAACTAAAAGCCAAGTTCTGTGGTGTCAGAAGGATGAAGCCTTGACTGTGACTGAGGGATCCATCTTCAATTAGCAACACACCCTCTTGAGGGGACAGGCCAGGGTGGGTGGAAGTGAGCAACTGCTACAAGCTCAGTCATCCTGAGAGGAGGGAAGCAACTCTGGCTTGCCTGTTGGGTGCCACCTAGTGGAAGCACTTTGTAATGTACCCATGGGCCAAGAATCTAGGGAGCATATGCTGCCATTAGCAGTGCTAGTGTGCAGACCACAGCCTGGGGACTAGTGTGCATAAGTGTGGAGACACCCACACTTCTATGAGGTGGATGGAAGCATTGTGGAAGTCAAAGGAAACACAGACAGGAAGCAGATCTAGTGGTAGCTGCTCCATAAAACCCACCAGTTATCTTACTCCCAACTACCCACCTGTCACCATTGGAGAATGATTTGGCCAATGGGACTCCACGGCAGGAATGAATGAGCCTTACGGTTCTCATTTACGATGAGCAAAGGTATCACTTATCCAGTGGTACTAAAGTAACACTTGAGTACAGAAAGTGGTACCATCAGGCAGGGTCCTGCGGAACAAGGAAGGGGAGAATAAAACTAATTCCAGAACTAAAGCTACATAAAGAAATTAGCATCCTAGCCTTCTAGTCCAAAAAAATAAAAGCAGCATACAAAGAGTTATACATTATTCTGCTTAAAATAACAGATCTCATAATGATTGCATCATGAAATAGCAAATGCTCAAAAGAGCAAAATACCACTCAGTTGTCTATAGTTTTGCAGAATGTCTAGGTTTATGCCTCATGTTTTGACCTGTTCCATATAAAGTTTGTGGATTTCTGGCAAATCACTGAGGATTGAAGTCACTAAATAAGGGGTCTATATTATAAAATCGACGGTTGAAAACATCGAACACCATATGGTCGACACCATATGGTTGATGTCTTCAAACATCGAACTTATAAAAACAACAAAAAAAAAGAAAAGAAAAACGTACCCTAATGGGTTTAAGCAGGGGGGCAAGCCCCACTGCACCCCCACACCCCCCGCTACTTAAATATACCAACTCTGAGACAGCACTACATTGCAGTAAATGGAAATCTCCCCTTATGGAGATTTCCGTTTACACATTCAATGTTGTGCGCTTTTGCTATTCTCGTGTCGACAATATCAACTTCGATATTGTCGGCTTTCGAGAATATAATATAGACCCCTAAATAAGGACATACATTTGAGCTTCAGACCTGACATTCTTCTGAAAGTACATGATAACACAAATCCTGTTATTTTAGCAACATTCCAAGATTATAAGAGCAATATTTAAAATCTGTCCCTATTTTTAGGCCTTTGCCCCCATTATTTTAGGCCTTGTCCAGATTTTTTGTGCTAAGAGGTTAAGAGGTGTGAAGAGAAAACAAAAAAAAGATTGATCATTTTAGATCAAATCATACCACAAATCTGCTAATTATACATACCTGTTCTGAGATTGTAAAACAGTGGGAAAAAGGAAAGCTCCCAGACCCTGCTGTACAGCAATCTTGCACAAAGAGCAGCCACCATAAGAGAAACTTTTTTGAGCATTCACTATTACAAGTAACAGCTCTCATAATACAATGGTTCAAAGAAATCTGTATTAAAGAAAAGTCCAACAGTGATAATAAAATCAACAAATACAAACGCTAAAAGCCTCCACAGACATCTATTCAGATAGCTCTTGTACACTCCTAAGCACACAATAAATTTGGAAATATGACATCAAAGGCTGAAATAAATAATATATGAATCACCCACACAGCCTTGATGGACATAATTAATTGACATCCTTGCATCAGAATAAAACTAATCAATGTTGCAAAACAAGTAATAAAGACTGTAAAACCATGTTCACCCCTAAACAAAAAATACCAATTCTGACAGACAAATCTAATGGCCATTACATATAGCAGTCAGCAATACATGAATAATTGACACCATGTTCTGAACCACTAAGGTTGATATGAGTATGTAAGTATCAGTGCTACGATTAATAAAACATAATGACTAATGCCTCCCATTAGATCACACACACACACACACACACACACACACACACACACACACACACACACACACACACAAACAAATGCCCGTAAGCAGGACCACCATATCATCCTTCTCTGTGTTGTGTCTTTCCACACTCCTAGCCTCCCCACACCCTCTGCACTCGTACACATCTGGATGATAGTCCCCATCTGTGGACTGCACACAGTCAAACTCCAAGACTTTCATACTCAGGACTACTTTACTGTGTTCTTTCTCCAATGCTCATCACCCATATCACCTTCTGCTGCAATGCAGCTGAATAGACTATGCTCAGCTGTAGTTTTAGAAACGTTCATACTATATGTTTAACACTTTCAATTGTAAAACAGCACTGGAAAAAATTAAGAGCAGTTTGATGAAAACAATTACCTACTCACCTTTTTCTTAAGGAGAGTCAGTGTGTAATAATAGGGAATTGTATATGTTTAACTCTTGTAAATATAAGAACAGCATTAGTAAAGAATTAAAAACAGTATAATGAAAATTGTTTACTTAATCAGCTTTCTGGTGTGTAATAATGACGAATACAATATTTCCCTGAGCATATAGTACACAATTGTTCTTTTCCATGTATTTTCTTATCTCCAGTTTATGTGGTTGTGGACTTCTGAGTTGCTGTTGCATAGTGTCTATTCATGTCTTCATTTGTCTGTTTTTCTTCTTTTCTTCATTGGTTTCTCTCTCAATGCACTTACTGTTCCAAAATCTATGCTGAATGCTAATGGAACACGGTATCTCACTGCTTAATAAGAGCATGTCTATTTCTAACCATTATTGAAGAAAAGGTCATTTCATAATATAAGTAGTTCTTTGGCGTTTCCGTTTTAGACTGTCTCCATCCTGTTCGCAAGCCTTCACAGAGCTCATCTTCACATCAGAGCATTTTATCTGCAGTCCTGCCTTAAAAATAAATTCACAAAACTATATTGTGAAAAATGGACTACGTTTTCCAATGCAGTCTTATACAAAAGGATAACAATAATACAAATAATAAAACTATTGCTGATATGGTTTGATCCTTTCCACCGCCTGTTGCCTGCTGTGTGATTCTCAGCAAATTCCTTAACCAAACTATGCTTCCGGGTTTCCCCAAAAAGGGGATGCTTGCATCCAGTTACTTACCTAGCATATAAAAGACTAAAATAAAATACTGTCAGTGGTAATATCACCACTAGAGACAGAAACAACATTGCTAATGCTCTGAAGCCTTCATATGAAGGTTTCTAATGTATTTATTTGCCTGTTGTTCATTTATTGAGAGGCAGGAAGTCTTGTTTAAATTTAGGACATTCATGTAATAACTTCTGTGTGACTGCTAAGGAGGTGATTTCCCCAGCTGTCACTCTCACCAGTGATTAAAATCACATCCATATTAGTTACAGAGCATAATTCTGCAGCAGCCCTTATTATCGTGGGTCCCCTCTACTTATCTTTTGACCATGTAATGTGGTACAAGCATTACTGAGGTCACTTCTGTGGATTAATACTAGGCAGCAAGTGATAATTAACTGCATAAACATAATCATTTGAATGCCTCACCCTTTGACTGTCAGTCTAAAATGATTTCCCTTTTAAATAAGCTTTTACTTAATATCTAATTAAACTGAGCAGTTAATGTAAGTTTGTCACTAAGACAGAGTAAATATTAAATTCATTTCTGACGTCTCAGAAACAGTTACACCCATTAATGTACTTGTATCTATATACAGGCACTTCAACAGTTTTGAGCACATTGACTTCCTCAGATTATTTTTTATTAAATTGCTTTTTACAAGTAGCATGTCCTAATACTGCATATCCATTTTTGTCTGTACAGGATGTGGTGTCAATCATTTTGAAAATAATTTTTAAATAATTTATGTTAATTAAGAAGTTCAATGACTCACTGGTAAATGCTATTGTCCTAAATTCCATGGACTGTGTATGTGAAGTTCACATGTTGTCCCCACTCAGTGCGGATTTCTCCCGGACACACAGGGCTCTACTTAGATAACTAAAATTTCTTTGGATACAGCCTTTGTTTTTCTGCTGTGATTTAGGCAAAGTCCAAAAAGAGTTTGAACAGTTAAGTCCATTCTCCCACTTAAATAATTAAATAATAATGAAGATTAGATCACATCACGATCCATTATACTGCCTAGGGCCCCATTTGAACATAATACAGCTCTGTATGCAATATCAAGTCAGTACAAGTGTTACAACTCCTCAGGGAGACCAATATCATCAAAAAGTTTCATAGGTTCATAGGTTAATACTAGGCTAATTGCCCTTCTGGGCCATTTTAAGCCTAGCCAATTACCCTCTGTAAGATTCAAACCCAGGACCTTGTGTCTGTAAGGTAAATACCTTAACCACAATACCAACCTCCCTACCATCAATCTGAACATTGCAAGGACTGACTACATATATAGAGATAGTATTGCCTTTATTTCAAACTTTAAAATGACTTGCCCCATAGCTTCCATGAACAATCTTGACCTAGTACTCTTGTGTGGGGTCACTGACTACATATATAGAGATAGTATTGCCTTTATTTCAAACTTTAAAATGACTTGCCCCATAGCTTCCATGAACAATCTTGACCTAGCACTCTTGTGTGGGGTCATTTACTGCACTGTTATAACTTGATATTACTTGTGAACCTCTGCTATCTCTGTAAAAAACAAAAACAAAAAAAAAATCTTGCTTTTTTCCCACTTTTCTGAGAGTTAAAAAAGTTCAGTTACAGGCTTGCTGTTCCTGAACTGTTTGAAAGTTTCTGTGAGGCCATTTTTGCTTGGGCTGAAGGAGGGTCTCTGTGTTCATCAGTGGCAGTGACTAACATTGAGCAGCTTCCCTGCCCCCCGGAGAGGTGGTTACTGACTTGAAACTGTAGTTTTATTGGCCACTAGGGGTCATTTCCATAACTCCTTCATTTGTCCTCAGAGGAGTGGTTTAAGGCAGTAACTTGTAGTTTATTGGCCATTTTGGGTCATTTCCTGTCTTTTCCAGTCCCTGCTATAAAGACGCTTTAGCGCATTAGCGATTTAGCCCGATTTAGCGCGGAGTTGCTACTGTTGCACACTAGGGCAGCAGCGGTTAAGCAGGTTTAAACTATTCGGGCTACCTAAAGTCCACTCTTCAAATTTTCCTTAAAACTACCTTCCTCGAACTATACTACTGATCTAATCAGCTTCTCCTGTAATTAAAAAGATCATCTCTACTTGACTCCAAGTAGACTATTCTCTATCTGTTAAACGTAGCACTTGCTCCTACAGTACTTATTACCTTGATACGGCACTCTTGTCATAGATAGTACCCCAAAAAGGCAACCCCCCATTTCTCAGTCACCCACGTCCCGGAATCTTTTTAAAGTTTTTTGTCTATTCCTTCTAGCATGTCGAGGGATCAGTTGCTAGTGTCCTCTCCTGCTCAGCTGGTTAACCTGGGAATATTGAGGCAATGTTACAATTGCCTCATGTACACAGACAACCCTCTCCTCCTCCCACAAAACACAAATACATGCGAGAGATGCAACTATACGGCCAAACTGGAGGCTGAGCTCTCTCAACATAGGACTGGCAAGACCAGTCAGGAGGAGAAGGTTACCACACACACTATAGACCAGGGGCGGCTCGTGGCATAGGGCTGCCGGACTGCAGCCCCCTCAAAAAGAAAAAAAGAAAGAAAAAGAAATGAAAAATAAAAAAAAATATTTTTTTAAAATTCGCGGACTTCGCGCATAGACCGAGTCCCGGCTTATCGGTCTATGCGCATGCTCAAGGCAGCCCGGCCGTCCCCATAGGGGGACACAAGGAGCGTCTGTGCACTTTTACAGTGCACAGACCCGCCAGGATTACTGGAGAGAGAGTGTGTGTGTGTGTGTGTGTGTGTGTGAAAATGCCCCAGGTGCTTATGGTGGTGTGGTAGGGAATGCCTCAGGCTTGAACCCTGTACCCTGTATGCAGGTGTTAAAGACTTGAGTTCCCTACCCACCACCATTTGTAAATAAATTTCAGATTTTTACCTCATATTTGATCTGATCTGTTCCTCATAATATCTGTGGTTTGTAAATGTTGCAATGCTTGATATTTGATGGTGTAGTAGTAGCATTGTTGCCTCACAGCTGCAGGTTCTTGGGTTTGATTCTTGGCTGGGGTTCCTTCTTTGTGGGGTCTGTATCTTCTCCCTGTGTTTGTGTGGGTTTGCTTTTGTGCCCTCCCATGTTACAAAGACATGTCTGCATTATTTCTTCCTGGGCCTCCGCTGAAAATTTGTTTATTTGTTCCAAGTCAGACTGTCCTGATTAAAAAAATGTTAAATAAAATTGATAGGCATTTGAATTTCAGACTTAAGGGTTTCTGAATGTTTAATTCCCTGCGTATTTGATGGTGCAGTGGTAGTATTGTTGCCTCACAGCTATAGGTTTTCTGGTTTGATTCTTGGTTGGGGTGGCTTCTGTGTGGAGTCTGCATCTCCTGCCTGTGTTTGTGTGGATTTGCTCTGGTGCCCTGCCATTTTACAAAGATGTGTCTGCAGTTTTAATCGCTGCGTCTCTGGTGAAAATTGTTTTGTTCTGTCCGCAGTAAATTTGACAGGCATTTGAATTTCAGACTTCAGGTTTCTGAATGTTTAATTCCTTGCATATTTGATGGTGCAGTGGTAGTATTGTTGCCTCACAGCTATAGGTTTTCTGGTTTGATTCTTGGTTGGGGTGGCTTCTGTGTGAGTCTGCATCTCCTGCCTGTGTTTGTGTGGATTTGCTCTGGTGCCCTGCCATTTTACAAAGATGTGTCTGCAGTTTTAATCCCTCGTCTCTGCTGAAAATTGTTTTTGTTCTGTCCGCAGTAAATTTGACAGGCATTTGAATTTCAGACTTCAGGTTTCTGAATGTTTAATTCCTTGCAGATTTGATGGTGCAGTGGTAGTATTGTTGCCTCACAGCTATAGGTTTTCTGGTTTGATTCTTGGTTGGGGTGGCTTCTGTGTGGAGTCTGCATCTCCTGCCTGTGTTTGTGTGGATTTGCTCTGGTGCCCTGCCATTTTACAAAGATGTGTCTGCAGTTTTAATCCCTCGTCTCTGCTGAAAATTGTTTTTGTTCTGTCCGCAGTAAATTTGACAGGCATTTGAATTTCAGACTTCAGGTTTCTGAATGTTTAATTCCTTGCAGATTTGATGGTGCGGTGGTAGTATTGTTGCCTCACAGCTATAGGTTTTCTGGTTTGATTCTTGGTTGGGGTGGCTTCTGTTTGGAGTCTACATCTCCTGCCTGTGTTTGTGTGGATTTGCTCTGGTGCCCTGCCATTTTACAAAGATGTGTCTGCAGTTTTAATCCCTCGTCTCTGCTGAAAATTGTTTTGTTCTGTCCGCAGTAAATTTGACAGGCATTTGAATTTCAGACTTCAGGTTTCTGAATGTTTAATTCCTTGCAGATTTGATGGTGCGGTGGTAGTATTGTTGCCTCACAGCTATAGGTTTTCTGGTTTGATTCTTGGTTGGGGTGGCTTCTGTTTGGAGTCTACATCTCCTGCCTGTGTTTGTGTGGATTTGCTCTGGTGCCCTGCCATTTTACAAAGATGTGTCTGCAGTTTTAATCCCTCGTCTCTGCTGAAAATTGTTTTGTTCTGTCCGCAGTAAAATTGACAGGCATTTGAATTTCAGACTTCAGGTTTCTGAATGTTTAATTCCTTGTATAATTGATGGTGCAGTGATAGTATTGTTACCTCACAACTATAGGTTTTCTGGTTTGATTCTTGGTTGGGGTGGCTTCTGTCTGCATCTCCTCCCTGTATTTGTGTGGATTTGCTCTGGTGCCCTGCCATTTTGCAAAGACGTGTCTGCAGTATTAATCCCTGCATCTCTGCTGAAAATTGTTTTGTTCTGTCCGCAGTAAAATTGACAGGCATTTGAATTTCAGACTTCAGGTTTCTGAATGTTTGATTCCTTGCAGATTTGATGGTGCAGTGGTAGTATTGTTGCCTCACAGCTATAGGTTTTCTGGTTTGATTCTTGGTTGGGGTGGCTTCTGTGTGGAGTCTGCATCTCCTCCATGTGTTTGTGTGGATTTGCTCTGGTGCCCTGCCATTTTACAAAGACGTGTCTGCAGTTTTAATCCCTGCTGAAAATTGGTTTTGTTCTGTCCGCAGTAAAATTGACAGGCATTTGAATTTCAGACTTCAGGTTTCTGAATGTTTAATTCCTTGCATAATTGATGGTGCGGTGGTAGTATTGTTGCCTCACAGCTATAGGTTTTCTGGTTTGATTCTTGGTTGGGGTGGCTTCTGTTTGGAGTCTGCATCTCCTGCCTGTGTTTGTGTGGATTTGCTCTGATGCCCTGCCATTTTACAAAGACGTGTCTGCAGTATTAATCCCTGTGTCTCTGCTGAAAATTGTTTTGTTCTGTCCGCAGTAGAATTGACCGGCATTTGAATTTCAAACTTCATGTTCTTCAGAATACATAGTAGCACAACCTTTTTTCTAGCAATTTTCTAAGTTTATAAGATGAATATTTTAAATTTGTCCCTATTTTTGGGACTGTATTCCCCATTATTGGCTTCGTCCAGGTTTTTGTGCTAAGGTTGACAGCTATGGCAAGAACTGAATTCACTGAATATGGACTGTAGAATTGTGCATATTTACTGATAAAGGTGCACTGTAGAATTGTGCATATTTACTGATAATGGTGGACTGTAGAATTGTGCATATTTACTAATAATGGTGGACTGTGGAATTGTGCATATTTACTAATAATGGTGGACTGTAGAATTGTGTATATTTACTAATAATGGTGGACTGTGGAAGTCTGAGTAGACTTTTTATGATAAATGTTCTCAACTGGGCAGTTTTGCCATTATGGGTGCATATGTTTTGTTTCATTGCTTACTGGAAAAATGTTCAAAACAAATTTAAAACACCCTCTAACAAGTGTACTGTATTGTACAAGGAATATAATTTTAGTACAATGAGGAAGGTGTATCAAAGAGCACATGTATGTTTCATATGCAAGGGGCCTATGATTCGAAAACAGCCCAAAATTAATCTTTATCTGCCACTGGCAAAATGTATTTTCTTTGAATGTGGGTTTCAATGCTGTTTCAATGAATGTGAGTTTCAAGGGCAGAGAAGTTTTAATGCTAAGTTTTCATTGTGAGACTGCATTGCTTTGTTTAACAGATTACTTAATGTTTGTGCTGTAAAATACAAAATAAAACTTTCAAATGAAGTCCAATCATTGAAGTAAAGCAGTATGCACATTAGTGTTTATGGTAAATGGAGTGAAATAGCCAAGTAATGGTTAATTGGAATGGCTGCAGAGGCTCCAGTTCAACCATTATTTTGTCAGGGGAAGGGCAGCAAACTCAGACAGGCCCAGCTGAACTATACCTCCCAACTGTCCAGATTTTCAAAGAATGAATAGATTTTTGCTTCTTATTTTTGGTTTGTTGTTCATAAAATTTGTAGTTTTAATTCCTAAATGATTTGCCAGAAGTCACTAAATAATAAGTTTCAGACTTCATAACCTTCATAAAAATGCATGTTAAAGTAAGAGCCGTTCTATCAACTGTCTCAATTTATACAAGAGCAATTTTAGTACTGTTTATATGTGCCCCCAATATATTTGGCCTTGTTCAGATTTACTGCATTAACAGGTTGAGAGGTACATGCAAATAAATTGCTTTATAGAATTAGGCATAGCCAACCTCTCAACTGTCCCCAATTTTTGGCTCAAAATGTTGCTCTTCCCCTAATAATCCCTCCATAAAATAGCAATTTTGGAAGAAAACATGGAGGGTTTACAATTAAGAAATAACTGTAATAATCAAAGTTATAGATTACTTGAAATGCATGTAGATTCTTTTATTTTGTCAGCTGCTCAAGGTAGCAGTACTAATATTAAAGTGTCCCTTCTTTGACAGGTAGAAGCTGTATTGTGTGTCTATTTTATATTTTTGCATCACATTTTGGTCCATTTTTCATAAAATTGTGTTTTTGGCAAATTAGTGACAAATCACTAAAGACTGAAGTTAGAAAATGACAGACATTTGAGTTTCAGATTTTATACCCTTCAGAAAATTCATACTAATGCAAGACCTATTCTATTATCTTTCTAAGTTTATTAGAGCAATATTTAAAAATTGTCCTTCTTGTTGTGCCTTTGTCCCACTTCTGTGTATGGCTTTGTCCAGATTTCTTGCTCTTGAAGTTGAGAGGTATGACAAATGTGTCAGGGCCATCACAGTCAGCCAGAGAGATTTCAAATTGTGACATGCTTGTTGCACCCACTCCCCATGTAGTGACTCTGGATGTGTCCAAGCAAGGCAAGGAGTAGTTGTATCTACCTTGGATGGGGAGGACACACTGCATAAGTACTACAGTGGCTTTTCATCTGTCCTTGATTTTGCAGAATGGTCTGGTTTCTGTCATATTTTTGTACTGTTGATTTATGCTTATTACTCAAAGTGCCTGTTGCTCTGTGTTTAAGTAGCAATGCTTTAATGACCATAAGGTAAGCTTGTCTGACATCGTAAGATGCAAGTAAGCTTTAATAAGCATACTGTTAAAGAATTGCCAACATTGAAAGCCTTTCTGTTGTTGCCATGCAGAGAATACTTGACTAGATAATGTATAAGCCTTGGGTATTAAAGGACAGGATTCCATTATTTTAAAAAGCTCATTACACTTGTTGGAGACTTCCAGTCATCTCTACAGGCTTTACCCGTAAACTAAACAGAATGCCAATCATGTGTGGTCCATAACCTGTACAGTAATCCTTTAAGCAATGTATCTTGAGCTTGTTTCTTGTTTGCTTTTCATTTTTACTTTTATCATGTTTTCCCCATGAAGCGTTGTCAGGCAGCAGGTCTTTTTGGATAAGAAACATTTTTACAAGTGGGGCATCACATAGATTTCTACTTTCAGCATGTTGCTTGGTACTTTAATAAAGCTGAATATATTATAATTAGAACTGCAGTGCAAGGAGAAGTAGTTTGAGTTGAGTGCTTCTGGTTTTCTTATACTTCATTTTGACTGGCATTCCAGTAATGTATTTAAAAAGTAATTTATTTTTTCATGCCTCACAACCTTTTGTTTCCATCTAGATATTAAGTAAGCTGTCATGCAGCCAATGCATTGAAATATTTTTATTCTTCTACACTTATTTTTGTCTTGATTGGACTTTCATAATGATGGTTTGCCACCCAGGGCAGCGTATTTAATTAAAGTTAGTTTTTTTGTGGTTTTGTGCATAGCTCCTCCCCTTTATGGTTGACCACACCCCTTCCCTTTGACCCCGCCCATTCAGCGTCTCCTGCAGCCCCCCTGTGATTTGAAGTCACCAGCCGCCACTGCTATAGACCCAGTCTCACATAGTACCATTACAACCTCAAATCATACACATAAACACACAAAGACATACTCGGAGGCTCTGATCAAAAATCTACCAAAACAGCAGAGGCCACCAAAGCAGACACCCAAACAACCACCACCTCAGAACACAACACCTGCAACACATAGACCTCACAGTCAGAGTGTCAAAAAGTCACAGCCCTTAAGGCCAAACACAATGCCAGACACACTAGTCATTGGTGACTCCATAGTCAGACACACTGACGTCCCGCTCACCAGATTGAGTAAGGAGAAGGTCACAGTAAGCTGCCTGTTGGGCGCTAGAATCCGCCACATAACGCAAGCACTCAGGTCTCTCAACAGCAGGTACAAATATGACTCAGTCATTGTCCACGCTGGTGTAAACGACCTGAGACGTACCTCCTTGGACTACATGAAAAGAGACATTGAGGAGCTCTCTGATTATGTAGCCCAGGCAGGTATGACCCTGACCTTGAGCAGTATCCTACCTTCACCAAGAATGATGCCACAATACAGAGATAAGATGATCAGCTTTAACAATTGGCTTAAACACTGGTGTCATTCAAAGGGGATCCAGTGTCTGTCTGCCTGGGATGACATGCTGGACAAGCCACGCTGCTTCGCAAGGGGCGGCTTGCACATGTCACCCTGGGATTCGGATATTGGCAAAGGCTCTTGCCACCCCCATAGTGCCTTTTTAGGCAAGGCTCAAATTCTAAACCTACCACCCTAGAACACAAAAAGGAAAAAACTAAGGGTAATGCTGCTCAATGCCAGAAGTCTAAATCTCAAAATGCACGCACTCGAGGCCCTTCTCAGTATGGAGAACATCGATGTCTGTGCTGTGACAGAAACCTGGTTCAAGGCTCCTGAGAGCACCCCAGCGCTATCAGGTTTTACCTCATATCATGCGTTCCGGCCCCAAAATCCGGACAATACCAAGAAAGGAGGTATCCATATTCATCAAGGACACCCACACCTCAAGACTGGTGGCAACGCACGATGCATCGGAGACCATCCAGGTACAATTAACCATAGGCAAGACTGCTCTGCAAATTGTAGCATGTTACAGGCCACCCTCACAAACTCAGGAACCTCACATGGCCTTCCTGAAAACACTAGAGGGATAAATGTATCACCAAACACCATCATACTAGGTGACTTCAATTACCCTAATATAGACTGGGAACACTACTCAAGCCCAAACACCCTAGCCCAAAAGTTCCTGGAATTCATAAACTCAAATGCCATGGAACAACTAGTCACCATCCCCACAAGAGGAGATAACATACTTGATCTCATCATCACGAACATGGGAGCACAATGTTCAACACCGGAGGTGTACCCCTACTGGTGAGATCAGACCACAAACTAATCTCGCTGGAGGTCCTCATCCCACCCCACCTGAAATAAAAAAGACCACAGTAAAGAACTTCTCAAAAGCTGACTTCACACTTCTAAAGACTAGTGTGGTCTCCTTTAAGGCCCCCGAGCCGGCAGAAAACAGTACTCAAGCCGCTGAATCACTTACAAATGCCTTCTACCAGCACCTGCAGGACTGCATGGATAAGGCAATCCCAAGCAAAACAAAGACTCTTTGTACCAAAGGCAAGCGTCCAGTCTGGTGGACCCCAGCCATAAACAAACTCTACAACAAAAGGAAGAAGCTACTACAAGATAGAGCAAAATCCTTAAAAGGTAAGACACCCTTGATCACTATAAGTAAAAAACTAAGAGCTCTCATAAAATCATCCAAAGCAAATTTCGAGAGAAAAATAGCTAAAGACTCAAAAGACAATCATAAGGCCTTCTTTAGCTATGTTAGAAACCTGGGAGGAAACTCCCAGATATGCTCAGAGCTAGTTCAAAATGATGTGAAGATTACTGATCCTACAGACATTGCCAACATACTGGCTGACAGGTTCAGTGCAAACTTCTCCCCTCCCCAAAGGAGAGATATATATACCAAGCGATTGCAGCCCCCCAAACATCTCCAGCGCCCAAGTGAGAACTGCTCTCTCCAAAGCAAAAAACACAGCAACCATGGGACCTGATGGTGTCCCCGGCTGTGTGCTCCATGAACTCAATGAGGAATTAAACCCACAGCTAGGACAGCTGTTTAATCAAAGTCTTACCTCTGGATACATTACCCAGGAGTGGCGCACTGCAACTGTGGTACCACTTCACAAAGGCGGTGCCTCCACCGACCCTGGAAATTACCGGCCCATTAGCTTGACAAGCCTTATCTGCAAAGCCATGGAGAGGATCATAATGGACCTCATAAATAAAGACATAGGGAATTTGCAGACTTTGGATCCAACCCAGTTTGGCTTTGTCAAAGGCAGATCATGCCTTTTAAACTTGGTTGACTTTTTCGAAACAGTCACCAAAGCCATTGATGAGGGAAAGGCAGTCCATACAGCCTACCTCAATCTGGCTAAGGACTTCGATACAATACCCCACTCGGGTATCATTGAAAAACTCATCAGCTTAAATGTCAACCCATACATCACAAGATGGGTTGCAAACTGGCTGAGTGACAGAACCCACAGGGTCAGAGTTGCTGGCGCCATGTCAGACTCAAAGCCTGTCACAAGTGGTGTCCCACAGGGCTCAGTCCTGGGCCCACTCTTGTTTGGCATCTACTTTTCCGAAGTACAAGCAATCACAGGAGGGTTATGGCTGACAAAGTTTGCAGATGACTGCAAACTGGGCGCCATAGTAGAAAACACATCTGATACAGATATCCTTCAGAAGGGTCTCACAGAAGCGGATAACTGGTGCCAGAGCCTCGGCCTAAAGTTAAATGCCAAAAATGCATAGTCATACCCTTCGGGAAAAACAAGGTTACCCCTAGCTACCAAATAGGTGGCAATCCACTGAGCACAGAAGAAGTTATCAGGGACCTGGGGACCCAGGTTGATAGTAGTCTGTCATTCGACACCCATGTAGCTAAAGTAGTTAGGAAGACCTTCTACATTGCCCACCTTATCATGAAGGGATTCTCATCTAGATCAAGGGAGGTCATAGTCTCCCTTTACTCATCACTCATCAGACCAATGATTGAGTACAATGCCCCATTCGGAATGTATCTGACCCGACACTTGCAGCAGCTGGAGAGGCCACAAAAGTTCCTCACCAAAAGGATAAAGGGTCTCAAAAATCTGTCCTATGCTGCCCGACTGAAAGAACTCCAGCTCTATTCAGTCGCCACCGCTTGCTCAGAGGTGACCTTTGCCTAACATACAAGGCCATGTCAAACCCAGATTTGATGAATATGCTTCACCTCAAAAATCTAGATCCATCAGAGCCACATGGGCGGAGACTTAAACCTTGACACGGCTATTAATAGGACGTGCTGGAGGGATAGATTCATCACCCAAAGACTCCCTATGCTGTGGAACAAAATCCCGGTACATGTGAGGCAGAGCACCTCGCTGGCCTTGTTCAAGAGAAATCTTGACCAATGGATGGGAGATCACAGATATACCCCAGGGATAACCTCAGTGTCACTGCTCGACAGAGGCACAGCAAAATAATGGGTATAGTTCCCCATACTAAAGGGGTGGCGTAAGCCACAAAACGATGGGCTAGGCTTGTAAATGCCCTCGGGCAGATAGCCTAGTATGAACCTATGAACCTATGAACCTATAACAAAGAAAACACCTCCTCAAACAAGGACTACAAGAGACTGCTGCATCCCTTAGCTGCCACCTGGATGTTGATTGATGTGCATCAAGCAGTAGGCACAACACAACCCCCTTTCTAGTTCTAATTTTAATAAGACTTCCATGATCCGATTTCCTAACTGCTATTTCCACTACTATGTCCTAGGCTCACTTCTAATTTCAGCTCCCCTACACCCTGTGCTTACTCCAACTTTGCACAGCAGCAGAAATATGGCATATTCCCTATCCATGCTGTTCCACAATCTTGTCTGAATGTTTGAATTAAATCGGTCACCTAGCACCTGTCAAAACACTGACATTAAAAACAGCTTATGCCAGCTGTTTCAGCAAACACTACATATGAAAATACACACTTTCAGGCTTTATCCCATGTAATACATCAAGAAACTGCTGAATGGTTTAGATCAGCTGTGTCCTTGATAAACTTAACTGAACCCATATATATATATATATATATATATATATATATATATATTCGTTGTTTATGTTAATTACATTTATGTTGAGCTTGGAATCATTATTTTAATTCCCATCTCAATTCATAGTTGCTATAATTTAATCTGAGAAGGTGTCAGACATTTTATGTGTTTGCTTTAATTATGAATATGTTTACTGGTGTACGTGTGGGTGTTAGAGAGAGATGTGGAAATGTATGTCTGAGTGTGATGACAAGTGAGGGGAAATAAGGGATGCTGCTGTGAAACTGTCAGACAGTAGGGTTGAGGATGTTCTTTCTCAGATGTATTTTAATAGTACTTATTTTCATTCTAGCACTGACCTTGTTTTTGCTGAGTAGTATTTCTTTAAGGACAAGCAGCTTCAAGCATTTTAATTGTTAATTAACTAATTGAGATATTTGTGAATTATATAAAATGGTACCATTGTTTTTTCTTGTTGTCTGATAAAGGTGGGACATTGATCTTACCGAAAGCGCTTACATTAAACATGGTTTGTGGATTACATCTTTGTCTTTTTGACTCCGCTCACAGTGTTACTCACCTTTTTGTTTTTAAAGAGTTTAGTTTTTCACCTTTTTGGTCTATAGATATATAGATAGATATATATATATATATATATATATATATATATATATAGATAGATAGATAGAGATAGAGATATAGATAGATAAATATTGTTTATATTTGTAGAATACATATTATATATTACTATTGATCTCTAAATGTAGTTACCTGTATGCTTCACAATGTTCAGATGTATTTTGTTTTTAGCTTAATTATTTACAGCTGTAATACATTTCTTAAATAAAAAAACATGTTGCTTGTTTTTTACAGCCCCAACAAGCGAGCCTCAAGGTCTGGTGGTGGATGATATCTCTGACACCAGCATCTCTCTGAAATGGAAGCCTCCAGAGAAGATTGGAGCTGCTGGTCTGGATGGTTACCTGGTTGAGTACTGCAAAGAGGGCTGTAAGTAATTCCATTACCATTTCTAACATTTCTGAGATAGTAAGGAGTCAAGCTTAAGCAATATCATTAATAACAGAAGCTTCTCCTCTGACAGGAGATATGCCCTTTTACATATTCTGCATGGGTAGCACATTTGATGATCATGTTATCTCACTGCTCAGCAACCCTGTGGTGGCATTTAGCTGCTTGTGAGCCACAAAACTAGTTTAAATCATTTATGTTTGGTTGCCTGATTGCTTATGTTACATGTTCTTTGACAGCTGTTTTCAAAGCACTGTGATCCACCAAGTGATACATGCACAGCCTGGGATGTGGCAGCGAATCACAGACACCCTGTCTGGGGATGGAGAGCATAATAGTAGTCTTTGTATTCTTTGCAGGAGAAGAAATACAACAAAACTGACAAAAATGATTTAGCATTGCATGATATAATCTTTTCATTTGTGAATGGAGAACTGGCATGCAATTGATTTGTATCTGTATATGACTGATCAATTACTAATTCAGTTAATCAAATTGTTTGAACTCTGGGCATCAAACACAATCCATCACAACTAAAATAATATAGATGACGATATGGCAACTTCAGAATTAATTATATTAACTAGATGGGTTCATATAGACTTAGTTATATTAGACAGAGGGGTTCATGTGACATAGGCCTTTCATACAAGGACTATAAGGGCATTCACCTCCACATAAAAATCATCAATGGGTTTGACACATTGGTCTTTCATGCTTGATCAATGAGGATTCAGTGAATCACAAGGCAATGAATATAGGCATATACACATATACTACATGTAGCTAGCAATACAGAAAATAAGTATTTCTCAAAAGGAAGTTTTATGAAACCAAGACTAAAGTGTGTGATGGCTTAACTGAATCCTGTGGAATTCTGTAGTTTAGCTTAGTAAATAATTTCTGTAAAATATGCATAATTCTTTTGCAAAACATTAGTCGGCAGATAGAGGGATATTGTCTTTAGATGAAAAATCACATGACAAAGAGCAGACATTCAGATATATAAGGTTACTAAGGTCAGTGAAGTTGGTGACTTTTCTACCAGATATATAGCTTCCCCACAGTTCATTGCTCCAACCTCATCTTACTTATCCTGACGTTTCACTCCAGGTACAAAGAATTATGAAATCATACTATATTTCAACCAGTGGTAGGTCTGTATTTTCTCCTGAGACAAATTAGTCATTATGACCTCTTGTAAAAATTAACAAAAATGCCCTTCGGATAGGTCAAAATCTAGATTAAATTCTCTGTACCACATTACATTTGATTAATGATAACAGATGTTTAGCCTATATAGTCTGCAGTTTAAGTGCATTAAACATTCTACTTCTCATAGTTTCATAGTTTATACTTACTTAGGTTCTTGTAAGCTGTGTAAAAGTCAAAGACCATCATAATGCAGGTTCCCAGGCCATAGAGGAGACATTCAAACCAAATCAAACCAGGTATCTACAGCATTTCTGAATGATTCTAGTGAATTACATGTATTTTGCCTTTTCTGCACATAGTTTCTCCATCTGTCCCATGCTCTCTTGAATGCTAAAGTGAATTCCTTCTCCGCCATCCCTTTTGGTGATCTGATCCATGGATCCACAATCCTATCTATGGAAAAGTACTTTCAGAAATCAAGGAACTATAGTTAGTTGCATCAACCTGTCATTTCTGTTCAGTATGACCCCCTTCACACTTCATCAGTATGTTGTTGTTCACCCATATTATGCTATTACCTGTCTTCTTGTCTCACACGTTTTAAGCATTTATGTTAGATAAATACTGAAATTGCTTATGCTAAAGATTCGTCACTTAAGCACCACAGAAGTTATTTTCTCCTATGTACATCATGAGATGTAGGTAGCAGTAAAGGTCAGAATGCGTCATTGTGTAAGAAATCAGATGCAGTCTAACATTCCTGTTAGCTTTAATGGTGTAAGTTACAAAGGAAAACACAATGTAAAACTGCTGGGGATGCGCATTATATACAAAAGTGCATGCACAAGTACATTTACATGCATTAGTCTAAAACAGAATGAAGTCATGCATTCTGTACTCATATTTCCATGGAAATACACACTACTACATGGTGGGGGTACTCTGTCTTGGTCACATGACTGGTCTTTATTCTAATGCAAATCAAAGAACTGTAAAAACCCTCGCTGTGCAGATTTATTGCTCTGTTACCTTGTGATAATTTAGTCTCTGAACTTCAGCTATTGTATTTGCCTGTTTCAGCATAATGCATTGGGTTAAGGTTATAATTTGCTGATAAACTTCATATCATAGTCCTGGAGTTGATTGCCTGGTATTAGTTTACATACTGTGCAACTGTGTGCAAGTTCGTTAACATAATCAGTGCTCCCGAACCTCATCTGTAAAGAGGTCTTTGTTCTTAGTGGGCCTTCCCTCATTTCAAGAAGAAGAAAATAATAAAATACATTCATCTAGCGACATACATAGCCAGTCAGATTGTTTTAATTTTTTAACAATATCACAAGAGAAATTCTGTCTTGCTGTAGTGCTCCCATGAAGATACCAAGGACAATGTTGTCAGAAACATCTGCAGGTTTTCAGGTTATATCTTGCATTACGGTTAACAATCTTCCAGTTGCCTGCTATTTTATCCACTGATCAATGTCCTCCTCAGGAAGAGCTCAGTAAATCAGGTACATGATAAGCCAGGCTGGGAGATAACAGCTAATTTTGACTCTGTGAGTGCAGTTTTCTGATTCTTCCTCTGATAGTGACTAGTTGTGTTAGGATGTGCAAATAATAAAAAATAGTATGAACCAAACCCATAACCTGCAATACAAGTAATAAAATATGACCTTATATTACCTGGAGTCCATACACTTTATCAACTGTTTTTATTTTAATTTCCGATACATTATGAGAAATAGTCAGGTGCTCATTGTAGCCATGATGGGATTAATTTACCTGATTAGCTGTGACTGACAGAATTCAAATCTAAGATAGCCTATATAGCTCCACCTGAATTTAGAAAATAGACCTGTGAATAAATTCTGTTTCTACAGAGAATATAACTGGCTTTTGAATGATACCATAATATCATCTGAAATGACCAACGGGTATTTTAGCCAGCTCTTCTACAAACTGTAGCACACGTTCCAACATAGCTGCCAACCTCCTAACACAAGAATCAGACACAAAGCCAAAAACAATAGAGGAAGCAAGGGCTCAAGTTCAAGGACAGATTCCAAACATTGCTCTTACATGCTTAGAAAGTTGCTAGAATAGCAGGTTTTGAATTAGCATTCATATATCATAAGGAAATGAAGTCTAACACTAAAATGCTTGTCATTATTTAGTGACTTACAGATTTTCTAGACATTTACATATTTTATGAGAAACAGACCAAAAATATGAGGTAAATGTAGGAACATTCTGTGAAATCAGGGACAACTGAGAGGTATGCTGTGAAAATCTCCCTTTGTGTAAGTATAATTAGTTTAACTAGTTACAACACATGTTCTAAAGTTTGAAACATTACACCTTCTATTACTAGGAAAATAGCTAAAATAATCATAGCTTGTACTGATATTTCAACATATGTCTATTGACTATCACTGTTAGAATTTGACTTGGTTACTTTCCTTGCATTAAATGATATTTTCACAACTTATATCCTATGGCAACAGATGTTCTTGCATGTGTGCAGTTACATGAATTGCAGTGCCTGAACTGGGATTTGAACTTAAGACATCGCATGGCAATGATGGAATTTCTCAATCAGAATTGTCTTATTCTGTGGCTATGGTGATATGTGAATCTGTTAAAACAGAAGGCTCCGATGAGGTAATCTGATGTAGTGACCCACAGCTGCTGCCTGAACTGTTTGCATTCAGTAAGGTTGAATCTGAAAGTGTGGTGAAATGTGAGTGCAATAATTCCTCATGTTTGTAATGGAGTTTATTGTTTCATAGTATCACTGTACTCGGTTTTGATTCTAATGTGTATGAAGTTTTACTGAGAACTTCTGTATTACCTTTCTCAGTACTAGATCTAATCCTATAAAGGCAGCTCATGGTTATAGAGGGATGATAGCCTGCCTAGTGTCTTTTATAGCTATATGGTGATCGAGGCTCTTAATGTGCTGCAGATGTTGTGGATTTTAAACATTACTGTATCACTTTCTGCTCCTGGCGGTTGGCAGAGCTTAATTCAAAGTATGATTTCAGTGAATTCTATCAAGCAGCAGTCATTTTCAGAACAAGAAATTAAGTTGCAGTGTATAAATATTAGCTACCCAAACAATTCATTGCTAATGAAATGTACAAAACAAAAGATGAAGTGCAGTTTGAAAGTGTTTCAGAATCGTTTGCCAAGGAATCAAAAAATGTTGGCTGATCCAACAATAATAAACTCAAAGTAACAGGTGTAAAGTAAAGACATCCAGGGTCAAACAAAAATGGATCACTGGCAGCTACAGTAAACCTTCATGTTGCTGTGTTCTTTGTATTGTGTCCAAATGCCAGTGTTAGGAATTTTGATTGGATGATCCCTTTAGCAGTGAGTTTAATCCAGACATGCTCACTTTCCAATGCACTGCAGAGGCCAAGTTATGTCATTCATCTCAAAACACTTAACAGCCAACTAGAAATGACAGTATATGTGAAAAGCAGTAAATAAGTAAAACAATTTACAATACAATTAAAGTAAAAAGTAAATTAAAACTATCTAGAAGTACTCAATTATACATAAAAATAAAAACATAAGTAAAAGTAAAGTTCAATTTGGTAATAGATTAACCTGTCATTATTATTTTGCTGAAAGGGGTACACAGAAAAAGTCCTTGCTTTTTCTTCAAAGGGTCACGGCAATTAAAATACTTGTAGAACCAACACTCAATTGGGTAAAACATGAATTTAAGGTGCTATGTGAAGGAAATAAGATGCTGGCTAGATGCTAGTGTTCTTATACTATCAATGCTATTTCTGTTACAGCATTAGGGTGTCTGTAAGGCAACCATAGGAATAGAACCAGTTACATTATGGCTCAGAGGCCAATGAACTGACTGCTCATATTTACTAAGAAATGATTACAGGAATCCTGTGTTTTGTATCTTAATGCAGATTGCAAGTTGATCATGCTACAAAGCATTACCGTTGTGAAATAGTCAATACCATGGATGTCCAGACAAACTGGCAATAAAATGAAGGATAATTAACATGAAGACATCACAGGGAAATGAGAAACAGGGAAAAGGATATAGGAAGAAGGGAAAAAAGAGAGACTGTAGGAGGAATGGGAAATTACAAAAGGATATGAAGATAGAGATTGGTGTACAAGAGTATTACAAGTAAACAAGCAAGGGGTCAAGATTCAGGGGAAAAAGAGCTACAAGTCGAGGTTTGGGTGAGAGAAGCACCTGACTAGCTCGGTCCATTTGAGAAGTGTAAAACAAGGCAGAAAAGTGCCAATAGTATAAGGGAAAAGTCCATCAGTAGTTTGTGTGAAATCATCAACTAATATAACATATTCACATAACATAACATAGTATAATATCCAGTGGATCACTAATATACATTTACACAAAAATTGTTCAAGTTCAGATAGTCACAGAAAAGCATTCTCCTCTGTGTGAGTAGTAATTTTAGGTAGCAATCCCAGAGCCAAATGGCCAAAGGGAAGACTAAGTGGTATTATTCAGCATTCCGCTCCTCTCCTTTGTAGGGGGTGGTCATGACTGAACTCCTGGAGGGAAATACTAGAATGCAGCAAGCATATCCAACAAGCACAGTAGCTGCGGAGAAACACATGCATGGTACATGCATACAAATGACATCTTGTGTATGACAATGACATCATAAAGTATCAGGTATTAGAAGGTGGGGAAAAGTAGGTCATCAAAAACTTCCTCCATATCTATGATAGCTATTTTTTTTTCTAGAAATAGGATGGATAAATTGCAGGACTAAAACAAGAAATGGACTACTAGAAAGCCACACACACAATTAAAGAAACAGTACTGCAGCTTAAAGCTGTTTAGTTAAATAGATATTAAACCGTGAGTTAACTTAAGACAGAAGCATTTATGTATTATGGAATAATATATTAATATTAATGTATAAAATAAGTTTGAGTGTCTGAGTAGAACATCCACATGTAAAAATGCACATCCTCCTCCTGGTATTTTTAGAAGAATGCCAGTTAGACCAGCATAATAAAGAGGGGGAGCAAATAACAATCGCTGCAAGGTGAATTAATATGCAATAACTGCAAATGCTATGAAATGAAGGGCAGAAGAATTAGTGGAGTGAGTAACCTTATAAACATTTGCTATTAACTTGTTTGGCTTCACTATAACACAAACAAAACTATTTGCTAAATAATTTCATAGTGGTTAGGCACCTTCTCAAGGCGCAGCTGTAAGATAATTACCTTAAGGAGCACATCTTGAATAGTGGTTTATATATACAATGCAAACAAGCCCCCCCCCCCCAAAAAAAAAAAAAAAAAAAACATTTACAAGTGTAGATATCTTCTGCAGCATTACCACCAACTATACTGAATAACAGACTGCAACAATCTTAGGCAAATGTTTGCTATCCCAAGGCCAAGGCAACATTTTCTTGGTATCTACATAAAGCTGTACTGAATATGAGTATTAATTTATTTTTATATATTTGTTTATGGAGGTAGTGCACCGATCAGTATTGACCAATTTCAGGTTCAGCCCAGGTGAAATAAAAAAACATTTTACAAACAAAAAAATATAGAAATGTAAACAACAGAGTAGTTATATCAAAATACTGTGCAAGTGTAGAAACAGCTTCATAGATAAGAGGTAATTAGCACAACATCATTAGCTTGATGTCATGAGTCATTAAAAGCCTTCTTTATTCGGGTCTATATTATAACATCGAAGTCTAAAAACATTGAATGTTATAATATCGACCCCATTTAATCGAAACACCAGAAAACCAAACAATCAGAATAGAGAATTATTTCCCAGGGGAAAAATTTGCTGTTCCGACAAACATACACACTACTCAAGCACACCAAAATAAATAATCCACACACATACACTTCATGAAACCTTGCACTAAACCAGACATACACCACTAGCTACCCACTTACCTTAACCCAACCCTAACCTTAAGGTCCCTAACTATCGCACACTCACCTTACCCGCTCCCTAACTCACCTACCCCACCCTAAACCTCATGTCCACACAATCACACATTTACCTGACCCGTGCCCTGACCCTAACTCACTTAACCTGCCCCTAACCCTAAAGTCTGTCACTACTGCACACTCACCTCACCCGCGCCCTAACCCTAAAGTCCCTAACTACTGCACACTCACCTTAACCCAGTCCATTCGCTCACTTACTTTAACCCGGTCCATAACCATCGCACCACACTTACCTGAACCCAATCCGTAACCTTTGTTCGCTCACTTCCTTAAACCCGGTCCATAACCATTGCACCACACTGCTGTAAATAGCAAAGCCACGGACCACCAAAATCTTACCCTAGGTAATATTTCGATGTTCCGAGGCTTCACTATTCTCAGATTTCACACTAAAGAGTTCGATATTATAACATTCGAAGTTTTTGAACTTCGATGTTATAATATAGACCCCTTTATTCTATCTATCTATCTATCTATCTATCTATCTATCTATCTATCTATCTATCTATCTGTCTATCTATCTAACCATCTACCTACCTTCGTACCTACCTTTTGCTGAGTGGCTTAGTCCCTCTAGGTCAGTGGCTTTGTTTTTGAGGGGAAACCCTAGGTGGTACTTATATTACTAGGGAAAATTTGACCTGGACATCAGGGAACTTCTACTTTTTTCAATAGGGGCCTTGGGATCTTTTACATCCACTTGAGCTACTGCCAACTTAAGTCAATGGGACCTCTTCACTGAGTCTCAGTGAGATGGAACTAAACAATAAAACCATCAAACAAATGGACAATGTGAGTAAACAGGCAGCAGTGCATCACACTGAATGCTAGAAAGCATTTTTTTGCAAGGGCTTTGGCCCCCACACCAGTGCTTTGCCTAGGTGCCCACATCCCAAACTCTAAATATACTAACCTCAAGGTCGTGCAAAATTCAGAGTAAAGAAAAAAACTCATTTTAAACTCCTCACCTTTTTGCTTTACTCCAGAGTCAATATTACTAAGTGATGCCCATTAGGTGATGTAGAAACAATGATGAATATTGAAGTAGAAGTAGCAGGTACACATCAAGAAACTGAAAGACAAAATAAGTCATTCTGTAAATAGTCCTGTCCATTCAGTCCCAGCAGCAGATACGCACATATATTTAAATTCAGGAACATTTATCATTTCATTTTGCCAGGAATCAGATGAAAATGATGTTGAATCAAATCATTTGTTTAAAAACATCATTAATAGAATCTGCATAACTCTATAAGCTGCTGGTTTAAACATTCTTAAATGTGCAGCCACTGAGACAGAGTAAAATAAAGATGTGTCTAGCGTTGAAATGCAGCATCTAAGCAGTTCTAGTCTGCTTAATAAAGATTTCTTTCATTCAAAAGAACTGAGTGAAAATTTGTATTTCATGCTGCATTTCTGTATTTCAAAACTAACTGTTCAACTAAACCTAAGGACAACTTTCAACTGGACTAGAGATACATAGTGACCATTCCCAGCCAACCATACTACCATGAAACAAGAAAATTAGCAGCCGAGAGGTAGAACAAGAGCCAGCGAATATCAGTATACCCACAGCAAGTCAGCCTTTATATTTTTTGCATTCCGCTCAATACTGGATGGCACAGATATTGAGACCACCTTATTCCCTCACCACTGGCTTCCACCTTTCTAACCTATACATTAGCTCAATCCATATTATTGTTTTGTGATATTCAACCTGTTAACTGCAAATAATTATATTTTTTAAGAAATGTATAATGTATATACTTTAAACTCTGAGTGAATTTATTGTACTTTGATGTATAATTTAGCACTATCAGGAATATAATCTTTGCTCATTTACAAGACAATAAACAGTGTAATGTGAAACAAACTTTTGCACTGTGATACTTGGCTACTTGTCCAGAATGTAGCTGAAAATGCATTGCACCCATGCACCTATCAAGTCAATAAATAAATACATAAAATAAATATTTCAACATACTTCATTGTCTAAATAATGCAGTCATTTGTAGTCACACCTTATATGCAGCCTGGCTTGCTTTTACGGTTGCCTAGAAGTGTGATTCAGCTGAATGACATTTTACCAGCATTACCACTGCTTCCTTTACAACCACATGCTGACACCCACTTCAAGTTTAAGATAGATAATTATACATCTTTACTCAGAGTAAAACAGAATTTCAGAAATTATTTCATGAAGTGAACTACTGTCCCTTAATGCAAAGGAAGACTCCTTGTGCTAAAGACTCGCCTTCACAAATTCAAACACTGAGGTATCTTTCAACTCCACTCTGAATATTTCAGTTATATCAGGGACACAGATACATATGCAATTTCAGACTCACAATTTGACACAACAGTCCACTTGCAAAACATTTAACAATCAGTATACATCATTTCCCACTTCTGTGTGTGTTTCTTTTAATGTCAAAAAACACTTTGAACCTGAGTTAGTAACTGTGTCTTCTATACTTGTTTCTATAGTTTTTAATAATCAAGTGTTTAGACAAAAACTAGTTACAGCCATGGGGGGCACCCATGTATGCAAACCTCTTCTTGGCATACTTTGAAACAGAATGCCTTTATAGATACGAATTTGTGAGAGAACATGTTAAATTTTATTACCATTACATTGACAAGTTCATTTTTGTTTGTGAAGGAGGGCAAAATAAAATGGAAGGTTTTATAAAAGATTTAGGACAAAATTGATACAATTTAGAGTTTGACGGTTTACAATATGGAAACAAAGTATCCTATTTAGATATAACTTTGGAAGGTTTGGAAGATGGGAGGATTATGTCAAGGGTACATAGGAAGTTTACTGATGATAGTGTTTTCATGCATCTAGCTGCCACCCCCCCCCCCCACCCCCCACCCCCATACCATTGCTTCACTTCCATATGCAGAATCCCTAGGGTTATCCAGGATCTGTAATAATCGAGAAGTTTTAGAGGAAGAAATAATGGAATCTTCTCAGATGTTCTTAGAAAGAGGGTACAATTTCAATATGGTAAGGGAAGCAATGGATAAAATCTTTAAGTATGGAGTAGGAACCTCTCTTTTTGGAATAAAAGAAGGGTTGAATAAATATGAAAATATAAGGACAAATGGTATTAAGGAAAAGTTTTATTTTGTTTCTACATATAATATTGAAACTGAGAGAATTGTTGAATTTGTTAAATATTATTGGAATTTTTTACTTAAAGACAAAATTTTAAATAATCTCCTTCCAAGTCAGCCTTCTGTTTCATTTAATAGGGGCAACAATTTCAAAGATATGTTGGTACATGGGAAGTTTATGTTACCTGGTATAAATTTTGTGAAAAATGTTACATTAAATGGGACTACAAGTTGTAAGACTTGTGCTATATGTCCTTATATGGTACGAAACTTTGATTTTATTAATAACATTAAGTTTGTTCCAAAAAAAGCTTCTCATATAATAGTAAGGGAATAGTTTATGCTCTAAGATGGGCCTGTAATTTAGTTTATGGAACATATCAGGGATATTCGCAACCAGAGAGAAGATAAAGTAATAGCTATGCATTTTAAAGATAAACACAACAGTAATTTTTTATTAGTACAGGTTTGTGTCCTTGAACAAATAAAGTTTTTGAAAATTATGTTTTACTTAAAGAAAGATTACTATATAAGGAATCAGTGTTGATTTTAAAGTTCCTAATTCCATCTATTGAGGCTTCAACTCCAGGTGATTGTATCTCAAACAGTCTCTGCAAGGGAAGTTCTTCAGGCCCTACGTTCTATGGCTGTGTCAATTCCAATTGTGCCTCTAGTAAAGCTTAATTTGCAGAGTCTGCATTGGTTCCTTCTGTGTCAGTGGTTCCCAGACAGTCATCCCCTGGATTACAAGATTTGAATAACCAACTCCTGCAAATAGGACCTGCTTTGGTGGATGAGGCCAGACGTAGATCTTTGGAGTCACCCATTTCAGCCCCCCAGCCCACAGCCATTGTGACCATGGATGCTTCCCTGATCGGGTGCTGGGGGGGGTCATTTCCAGGGATAGACTGTCCAAGGCACATGGTCCACCTCAGAGGCCCACCTGCATATCAATGTTCTGAAATTGAGAGCCGTGCTGTTGGCATTGCAGGCCTTCCATTCAGCTCTCCCTTCCAGGACAATTGCAATTCAATTGGACAATATGTCAGTGGTCTGGTACATCAACATGCAAGGAGGAACCAAGTCCATAAGTGTCTGTAATCTTCAGCCTCTGGGGCCAGCCTTGCTGCGATCTTTTCACTTCCTCATCAAACACCAAGTGCAGCAGCTATTTCGCCCTTCTTCCTCCGGAGGGGGAGTCACTGAGAGACGTTCTAATCCACAATTGGCCCATGGGACTTCTCTACACTTATCCTCCCATTCCACTGATTCCACAATTTCTAAAGAAAGCTCTTCGGTTGAGATGCAAGGTGATCCTCATAGCCCCATTCTGGCCTCGACAAGTTTGGTTCCCCTTTCTTTGGCCTCACCTAGTATACCCACCATGGATTCTGGACCCTCTACCAGAGCTGATTACTCACCCCCAAGGGTTGAGTCACCCATATCTGTCCAATATCAAGCTGACAGCTTGGTTTCTCCACTTCCACTAGTCGCCAGGCAAGCTAATCTCTCCTCGCCTGTTTGAGACATCATTTTGGCCTCTCACAAACCATCCATCGGAGGACTATATCAGGATAAATGGAAAAGGTTCTCCATCTGGTCCAAGGAGAACATGCTAGACCCGTATTTGGCTCCAGTTACTGCAGTACTTCAATACTTGGCTACGTTTTTTGATAATGGAGCCTCTGCCTCTACAGTACGATTGCATCTAGCAGCAATTTACAATTTCCACAGTGGTATTGATGGCACCCCTCTTATCACTTTATGCCTTTGCAAGGCTTTCCTCAAAGGACCTCTCATCTCAGGCCTCCACTTAGACAGCCTGTGGAACCATGGAACCTCGCTCTAGTCCTCCAGTCTTTGACTCAAATACCCTTTGAGCCTGCGGTTAAGTGTGACCTAAAGTTTTTGTCTTGGAAATCTTTGTTCCTGGCAGCCATTACCTCTGCCAGAAAAGTCTCGGAGCTGCAGGCATTGTGTATCAATAGGCCCTACCTGGTCTTTCATAAAGACAGTGTGTCACTTCAGATGAACCCATCCTTTCTTCCCAAAGTTGTTTCTGAATTCTCTATTAATCACAACATTGATCTACCAGAGTTTTTTCCAAATTTTGACAATAGAGGAGAGTATTGCCTTCACACCTTAGACGTACATAGACAATTGAGATTTTACCCAGACAGGACCACACGTTTCTGTAAAACTGAACAGATTTTCATTTCCTTTTCTGGACCCAAAATGGGAGAGGCTTTTTCCAAGGTTACATTATCAAGATGGCTAAGGGACTGCATATGTTTCATCTATTCCCGCCATAATGAATCCATGCCAAAAGTTAAAGCCCACTCCACTAGATCTATGGCAACATCTATATTATTCCATTCCAGGGCTTCCATGGATGACATCTGCGCAGCAGCTACTTGGGCTAAGCCTCATACCTTTATCAATCATTACAAATTAGACCTGGTCTCCAGAAGGAGAGCTGCCTTTGGTCTATGGTACTCAGGAATGTTCTTCCATAAGGGCCAACAATGGACCTCAAGGTAGCTTGAGATTCTGTCCCATCAGTGATGAATGGAAAGAAGATTAACAACATCAGATAAAGAAGTTGTCTTACCATAACATTCCATCTGTGTTGTTCATCTTCTTTTGTTTATCACTTCCCACCCTCCTTCCCCCTACAAAGGCTCCTGGGGGATGCTTTATATCTAATTGGTGCCCTAGGGTACTTGCATAGAAGTGGCCTTGGCTTTACTTCATTTTCTTAGCAAACTCGGTCTGAGGTAACAGGGAGAAGGGCATTCTGGGTAGAGACTTACCTCGAGAGTTTTTTTGGCTGGCGCGAGCTTGGTAATAGGCCAACTCAGTTCCAAGCCATCAGTGATGAATGAAAGAAGATGAACAACACAGATGGAACGTTATGATAAGACATAACTTCTTTTTTTGGGTTAGGTTTATGGAACATATCAGGGATATTCGCAAATAAGGGAAAATAAAGTAATAGCTATGCATTTTAAAGATAAATACATCAGTAATTTTTCATTATTACAGGGTTGTGCCTTTGAACAAATAAAGTTTTATGAAAATGATGTTTTACTTAAAGAAAGTTCCTTATATAAGGAATCAGTGTTGATTTTAAAATTCAGCACCTTAGTCCCTTTGGGGCTAAATACAGAAGTAAATTGGAGGTGTTTTATTTAATAATTGGCTTCCTAATTAATTAATTGGATTAGGTTTTTGTAATAAAAACTGATTGTGTTTTAAAGTTTTTTGTACTCCTTGAAGGTGCATACACCAAGGCGCTAGAAGAGAATATAAAATAATTTGTGGACAGAATTTCCTGTATTTGGTGATTTTTCTATTCTAGATCTGAACCAGTTGTTGCTTAAGTTTGGTGCTTCACTTTGGTGTTGCTTACTGTTGTTTGCTTTAACGTCTACATTCTATCTTAAACATCTGAATATACTTTCTGGTAGACCACACACAGCAGACTGCCCAAGTCCACTGGTTGAAGGAATGATTTAATTATTTTTTAATAAAACAACAAAACTCTTCTGACATAAATTAAGTACCCATACCTGTAATGATTTATTATTGTAACCCATATGCAGCTCTCTTCTCCAGCCACTGATTTTATTTATTTATTTTATTTTATTTAACATTTGTTGACTGGGAAAGTCTGACTAGAACAGAGCCTATTTTCAACGGTGTCCCAGAGAAAAATGCTGCAGATGCATATCTTTGGAATGTGGGAGGAAACCTATGCGAATGCAGGGAGGACATGCAGACTCTGCACAGAAGGCACTCCAGACAAGAACTGAACCAGAGAACCTCTTGCTGCGAGGCGACAACGTTAACTGCTGCAGTGACGGCAACAAACTTTCATTGGAAGCAGTATCTTAGCCAACTGTCATGCAATAAACATTGTGGCCTCACTCAACAGTTGCCTAGAATAATGAGGTTCACATGCTGATCTAATAGCCCATGGTGGCTGGCTGATGAGCAGATGCCTATATGTACAGACCGCTGGTATGCTGACTTAGAACCAGATTAACACTGACCTTATTACAACAGGCAAAAAATATACAGAGAGCTATTCCACTCTGACTGTTGATGCCCAACATACAAAATATATCCAACCATTTTAAGCATGTGGGTACCATAGTTATGAGTAAAGAATTCAGGAATGGGACTGCAAAATTAATATTTATTCTTTTCTGGCATCCTCTTAGAAATTCCCTTTGATGCAAAGGAACTTGTCTAATGACTTCTTTTGTCCATCTGGCAGGATAGTAATTTATTTATGCATGGACTCAATTTCAGTGTCTAATATTAGTCACCAAGCAAACTTTCAGGCCATGGTTTTCATCTTCATAATTCCCAGGGATCGCATATGAATTTTTCTTTTACTGTTTTTCTCAGCTTCCATGACATGCCACAACCTTTCTCTACAGAGAATTTGAATTTTGTTTTATTGCACATTTTCAAGTTCTCCTACAACAAGTTAGACCAACATTCCATTACAAAATTTAACCTGGAAAATTTTTGATTTCTGTAAGTCATTTGCATCTTCATTTCAGCATTTATTAAAATTCCTTGGAACTAATCCTTTGTTAGAGTATTTATGTAATCTGCCAGTTCCTCTGTTATATGACCAGAAGGTTTTAGTAAGCGAATTCTTGGGATTTATATGTTTCTTAGAAGTCCAGTCCTCAATCTGATAATCATAAATTGATGAAATTACAGCCCATGCCTGGATACAAGTAGTACAAGCATATGGAACTGAATTCTTCTCATAAATACCTCACACAGCTGCCACTGATCAATCTTCATTATTATTACTGTAGTTACATATTACTGATTACTTTTGTATAATATTAATATTATAAGTATCCCCTTCTCATTGTCATTCTTAATCATTAAGAAAAAGTAGATAAGATTATTTTAATTATTTGTTAAAAAGTAAAACACTCTCAATTCCATTTCTTCTTTAGATAAATATTTTTCACTCTTTTCAGAAAAATGCTTACTTTTGACTTGGGACTGCATCTTGCTAAAACATGTTTATTTTATATGTCCTATCTTCTCCCCATAATTGCATCTGCACTTTAAATTCACAGTCAGGTGAGCTATGATATATGTCATTACATGGAAAAACATTTTTAACCATTCTAGCTTATTGCCCAAATTTCAGCCTTATATACAACGTCAATGAGTTCCTTGTGTTTCCTTAGTTTTTGCATATCTCTGCCATTCTCTTAATGCAGTTTTTAAACATTAAGATAAATAAAACAAACTAGGAGCAATGCAATGAAGGGTAAATAATCCAGAGTGTACCAGCTCCTTTCTTCCAAAGATTTCCTTCCAAAAACGACAGTCCAAAGTATTCAAAACAAAGAGTTTAATTCATGTGCACAAAATCAGAAGTGGTAAGCGCTTTCGCAAATGCTTCATCATGAAGCATTTGCGAAAGCGCTTACCACTTCTGATTTTGTGCACATGAATTAAACTCTTTGTTTTGAATACTTTGGACTGTCGTTTTTGGAAGGAAATCTTTGGAAGAAAGGAGTTGGTACACTCTGGATTATTTACCCTTCATTGCATTGCTCCTAGTTTGTTTTATTTATCTTATTGGATTGTGGCTTTATCTAGGAGCATTAACTCCACGTGGAACTCTTTTTACATTAGTTTTTAAACATTCTTGAATATAGTAAATTCAATCCAAGTAACAGCTTCTCTGAAAAAAACCTTGCTGCAAATACTGCTGATGAATCCGTCTCATAATGCTTCCTCCAAGTGTGCACTAAATTCACAGTTCAGCAGTATAACATTGGGTTGGAAATTTTCTTTAATATTTCAGTGACTTGTTTGCAGATTTTATCTTTTTGATTTCAGTGCCTAAACCAATTTCTCTCAGCTTTACTTTCACCTCCAACAACACCACTATTACCCCTACCAATCATACCAAGCTGCTAGGCGTGGAAATAGACAACCACCTTAAATTTGATCTACACATTGCCCAAACTATAAAGAAATTTCACAAAAAACTCGGACTACTCTATCGAAACAAACACAATCTGTCAAACCATTCAAAAATAACAATAGCAAGGATACACCTACTATCTACATTACTCTATGCCTCCCCTGTGCTCACTAACATTCCAAAAACTGATCTAAACAGACTAGAATCATGCTACAATAAGATAGCAAGATTTGTTACAGGCTCATTCTACAGAACTCATCACTGTGAGTGTCTCATCAAACTTAACTGGTTAGAGCTCCCACTAATACTTCAACGCAATCAGATCTCACTAGTGCATAAAATATTAAAACACTCAGACAAAATCCCAGCTCTACAACATCCAATTCACTCTCAGACCACTACTAGAACCTTAAGATCTAGCACCCAAAATCACCTACAGGTCACCAAATTCAACAATGAGGAAGGAAAATATGTCTACAGCCACTCAGTCTCTAAGCTCTGGAACTCCCTTCCTGCCTACTTAACATCCAACAACTCCATCACTCAATTTAAGAAACTCCTTAAAACTAACTTCATGAACAACAGGCTTTGCTCCTGTCTCACCCCCGGATAACACTCTAGTATATAGCTAATCTCTCTGCACCACACTAAAATATACTGCCTTCTCAGCCTACCCATAGTCCTAATATTACTACAGGATAGGAAATGTTTTCCGGCATGTTAAGAGAGGAGTACTAACTGCTCATCCTTTTGTCTAGTAGCTACTGTAATGAATTCCATGTATTGCTCCTCATAATTATGAATCTGTTTACACTGTCTTACCTGTTGCTCTCATAATTACTCAGAGTGTATACACTATGTGTCACTTAGTTTCACAATGTTAGTCTGCCTGCAATGAATGTCACAAGTAATGGCTTTTAATGTTAAAAATGAATGTAATTGGAGCTTTTCTCCCCGGGCCTCCGCTGAAAATGGACCTGTATCCAGTCGGACTCTGCCGGTTAACAAATGTAAAATAAATAAATAAATTTAGTGTAAATAGTTTTAATATCTTGTTCCCGCGGTGGTGGTGCTGCGGTAGCGTTGTCGCCTCACAGTAAGACGCTGTCCGGTTCAATTCTCAGCTGAAGCGTCTTCTGCGTGGAGACATGCGTGAATGGGCGTACCTTCGTTGAAGGTTGTGCATCAGGGCTGGTAACAAGGCACATAAGAATCAACTACCAATCATTAGCGGACCGGAGTTCCGCTGTGGCGACCCCTAACCGGGAAAAGCCGAAAGACGCAACAAAAAAAAGTTTTAATATCTTGTTCCCACTTTTTTTTTCTTGAACTAGTATACTGAGAAAGAACACATGAGACTGGTTAGACACATTTTTATTGTCTAAACACTGCAGTCATGAATGGTCACATTTGATAATGCAGGGACATTCACTTTTACAGATTTCTGGAACTGACGCAAAACTAAGTATAACAAACTGATATCTCAACACCAATACACATAACTTATCTCTTTCATGCTGTTCCTCATCTAAGGAAGTAAATAATTAATCTCAACTTGCTTTTAATACAGGTTACTCTCATTATAAGTAGTTCCTTGCAGACAGATTAGTGAAAATGTGACTAACCTTACTTTTCAGGCTGCACCCTTGCAATGGAATCTCAAGGTTCTGGGGGTGGGGGTTAAACTCTATTACTCAATTGGAAACAAAACTGACATTAGGATGTATTGCCTGCCAACAGTAAAGGATGATCAGTTTATAGTTTCAGTCTTCCCACTTTTCCTGTAGGTTAGATGTCTTCTTGCAGGACAAGTTCTTAGTCTTTCACCACAGAAATTTTAAGCTGTCCCTCCTGAACAAATTGCAAATCATCTCATTTATTAGGAGTCTGCACCGCTTTATATTTTTTCTACAGCATGCCCAGTGAGAAAGAAGGTCCTTCAGGAATGTCCTGCAGTGCATCAATAATAAGCATGGCATTCTGCCTAATGGGAAATGAGTGATGAATACTAGTGCTAAAACGGTACCAATGCAGTTTTTAAACGTTCTTGAATATAGTAAATTCAATTCAAGCACTCATCCTCCAAGACATTTAAAGGATTTATAGGACATTGTCTTGCTTCTATCAGTTTTGACAAGTTACTTTCTGAAGCTGAGTTTTCACTCACATCCTTTGGCATTTCTTTCTCAGTTTTGTGATCATCTGAGGTAGATAAAACGGGACCCTTACAGCTGCTTGAGCCTCGGCTGGTTGAAACATATGAACTCAAAGCCATGGGCTCATGCATCTGTTTCCCTGTCTACTCATCTGGTTGAGCAGCTACTGAATTCATGGACGCAGCTGATGCAGCATTCGGACACAAGGTCTTGTTGTGGAACTAGTAAGTGATAATAGAAAATGAGAAGGGAGACTTTAGGTTTAGGAAGGGGAAAGGAATTTAATGTTTAGCTTTAGGGAGTAAAGGGCAGTTTGCTTAGAGTCTGGATTAGGGAACAAGGAGGAGTTAAGGTCAGGGTTATGGAAAGGATAATAGTTAGTGCACAAGAATACAGATATTAGGAATTAGGGCACTTGCCAATACTAGCAAGACGCAGCAGGAAGGCCTCAAAATGTTGTCTTAACCAGGATGTCAACATGTGAAGGATCTGCTGCTGTACAAAAACTTCCACTGACTGTTGTTTTTATTGGACAATAACTATTTGCTGAGGACACATATATGGAACAGCGTGGGGTAGCAAAGACAAGAGAGTCAATAACGTTAGAGACATGCATACCTGTCAACTTCTTAGAGCAGGAAATCTGGACAAAACCATGAATAATGGGGGGAGAAAGGCACCAAAATAGGGACAATTTTTAAGTATTGCTCTTATAAACTTAGAAAGTTTATAGAATAACAGAATTTGTATGACATTTCTGAAGGGCACGAAGTCAGAAACTCAAATGTTTGTCATTATTTTCTCACATCAATTCTCAATGATTTGCAGATGATTTGACAGAAAACCACAATTTTATGAGAAACAGATAAAAAATGTGAGGCAAAAATCTGGACATTCTGTACAAATCTGGACATTTGAGAGGTATGGAGACATGGATAGCAGTGCAGAATAATATACACTGGGGAAAAAAGAACTCCCATAAAGTCGTTACTTAGAGGGGAATAACAATAAGAAAAGGGAAATGAGATGAAGGGGTATTTGTTCACAACTGCACGTATATAACAGATGACAGTGTACAAGTCTCGCTATAAAATTATTAAAACATGTAAAAGAAAATATGCAAAAATACATCTAAATTTAGCAAGATTTGCTTTTTTGTGTTTTTTCTTTCATAGTGGAACTTTCACGTTATGTATAAAATCATGCTGCTCTGTTTTACTGAATTACCATGAAACAAAAAGCACATTGACAAGTAACAGACACACACACACACACACACACACACACACACACACACACACACACACACACACAGACTTTTATCATACCTCTGAACATATAACATTAAAAACATACCTCTAGCCATTAAAATCATATCTGAGTTATAAATTACATGGCAATTACTGTAAAGAATGGCTTCAGTAAGAGCATGATATTCTTGTGTCTGCTACACAAAGAGACATGCTAGTGACGGTTTGTAATTTTACAAAAAAGGTTTCTTTGTCTCCTGGCCAATGTTACTAATGTACATTTCTGGATGTGTCCCATTTTTCTGTGATGTCAGTAACTTATTTATTTGTATTTTACCCTTCATTTTCTTTCAGCTGACCAGTGGGTAGCAGCACATGAAGGACTGACTGAACGCAATTCCCTTAGTATCCGGAATTTGACTACCGGTGACAAACTGTTGTTCCGGGTACGAGCTATAAACCTGGCTGGACCAAGTGAACCCGCAACAATGGGACAGGCAATTAGCATCCGGGAAATCATGCGTGAGTACTACGCATTCCCCTCTTCATGCTCTTGTACAGTATTAGCTGATGCATAAAAGGAGTTTTTGTGGACCTAAACATAATCATCATTATTGGTACTTTAATCACAGTTGAATTGGCAGGTAAAGGAACACCGTAATTTCCTTTGGCAGTGTTCATCTGAGTACAAGTGCCAAATTTAACTAGCAAAATGTATACAGAGCACTTTTTTGCTGTTTGCTTTTTTATAACTAAAGTGATAAAAGTAATTTTTTAAAAAAAAGCTTGGCAATATGTGCAATAGATTAGGAAACTGCCAATAGTTATAGCCAGTGAACAACTGAGTGAAGTTCTTAAGAGTATCATTTCTATAGTGATATGGTGAATAGGATGAAAGAAAGACCCTTATAATACCTTTATTACGCAATGTTCCCATTGATCTACCCCACTCAACTAAAGATCAAGAGTGCATGTGCAACCTCTGGTATGATGTAAACCACAATGAATAGTGCAAAAGTACCAGACTGCCCAGGTTTCAAATTCTATAGAACTGAGAATCTCTATGGCATTTTATAGGGCACTCCTAGTCACTGATCATACCAAGTGCAGGATGTCTACATTTTCTGTCTTCCTCCTGCACTGGCAACAGTCATTATGGATGCAGGTGCTCTAACAGTTCATGGTGTCTGGTTGTTAATGGCAAAAAAACAAATAAACGTAACTCTCACATCACCTTACTGGTGATGATAGCAGTTCTGTCACTTCAGACCTTTCAGTAGTCTTATTCCCAGGGGAGCCCTGAGGAAATAATGTTATCCATTATTTCAGGAGGCACTGGGTATGTGGGAAATGGCTTATATATACCAATCATTTACTGGTCACAGTCCACATTCCGAGGGAGTCCAATTCACTGGTGGACAAACTGACTACATATTTTATTATGCCTCATGAGTGGTCCCTTACATCCACAGTGCTAAGGAGGCTGTCACATATTTGGGAAGCCCTGTTGTTATCTGTTCACATCATCAAACAACTCCAAATGGAAGGATTCGACCCTCATTGTATTTATTAGGAGGCCAGTGAGCGACAGTTTAGCTCACAAGTGGCCAAAAGTATGCTATGTTTCCCCCTTTCCAGTGATAATGAAACTCATTCAGAAAGTAATGTTTCTCAGATAAAGATTATCTTCAAATCCCCTTACTGGTCCTGGCAAGTCTGGTTCCCTCTTTGACTCTCTCATCTGTGTGGGGGGGGGACCAATGTTCCTGAGACCAATGAAAACCTTGTTGTCCCACCTATCAGGCAAGTTTCACCTCAACATTCACTCCCTTGCAGCCTAGTTTCTCCCTTTGCAGTACTTGCCAATAACTTTAACTTTTCTGAGACAGTGAAGGTCTAGTCCAACTAGCTTAGGAAATAAGGATACCATGGTGTCGGTACTTTCCTAAGCTAGTTGGACTAGACCTTCAGTGTTTATTCATTTGCTTTGTTGAAATTTTTGTGACAACTTTTCTGAGACAGTGTTCTCCATTATATACACTTCAAAAGCCCAGTACTGGAAAATCCTATAAGAAGATGTGTACATTTTTTCTGACTGGGTGGAGACTAAGGGATTAAACCCCTTCTCTTCTTTTCTCTTCTCTTCTCTTCTCTAGTTACTGTCATTCTGAACTGTTGTGCCAATATTTTGGACTCTGATCTGAGCTCTTTCTCTATAAGACTCCATTTGGGTGATGTTTCCAACATTCATTAGGGCCAAGATGGTTTTTACTTGACAACTCTGAAAGTCACTAAGGACTTCTTGAAGAACACATTTCTTTTAAGGTCCCTATTATGTTGCCCAGGGCCTCCTCAAGATTTGTATGTTTTGTTTTAGACGTTCCCTTAAAACCAACTGTTTCATCAGAGTTTACATTCCTTAATGATAGACTTTCTTTTTGTTTACAGTAGCTTTAACTAGAAGAATTTCAGAGTTGCATGCAATATCCGTATATCTTTTTTTTATAGCACAAAACATTTATATGATAAATTTTTACAATAAAACAATACAAAACTATTAGGAATCATGCATACTCCTTCAATGAGACACAAAGGCAGTAGTGTCAATGTGCTGCAATTGTGTCTCAGTAAAGATTGGGCTGAATTCCTCTCATGTTTTTTGCTGTTTTATAGTATAAAGATTACAGTTAGATCCTCATAATGTGGTTTTTATTCAAGAGTTTCCCTTAAAGCAAACCCTTCTTTTATCCCTAAGGTGAATACAGAGTTTAATGTAAATGAGGTTATTCATTTGCATACTTCCTTTCCACAATATTCCACTTAATAAACAAACAAAAAAAACACTATACTTGCCATTGTCTACCTACTGCCTCCTGCCTCACTGCAGGAATTTACAGCTCTCATCAATAACATCCTCTGAGACACCCCATACACACAAAAAAAACAACATCATAATACTATTGGACTTTAATCTAAACTTTTAAGGCCCCCCCCCCTCATGGCAGACATTTCCCAGTTCTTAACTGACCATGATCTCCTGCAACTTACCTCAGAATACACAAGGGCCCATCTTAAATCATCAAAACATTCCACCCTGGATTTCATCCTCACCAACATCTCAACCTACTTCTCAAACATTTACATTCTAATTGACTATTTTTGTTACAATTATAGTGATCCATGTGGTGATACAATTTTGTAGTTTTCTGCATTTTCTATGTCTTAGCCACAAAGTTATCTGTTTGCATTTTTAAATTATTCTGAAACCTAAGTCTTGTCGTTTCATTTGCATCTGTGGGAGAATTGTGAATTACTGCAAGATCTGAGTATTATTTATACATTCAACTACACTTCTATTTCCATAAGTAGAATTACTTGTAAAAGTTAGCTGTTTGTATTTTGAACTTGGTCTGGGACCTTAGTCTTGAAGTTTTCTGCACAGTTGTAGGACAATTGTGAATTACTGCAGGACCTGAGCCTCATGTAGTCATTTATTTCTGCATTTTTCCATAAACAGTAATAATACTAAATCTACATCTAGTCTCATCCAGTGATAGCAAACCTTTTGGTCTCAGTGTGTTAAAAATTTGGAAAATGTCTAACTTGACTCTGTTGGTGTGCCCTCCCCAAATAAATAAATAAAAATAAATAAAACTGCATAGCTCTCAATACATCAGGAATAAGTATCAACATAATCAGGGACAAATCTAGAAATGGACAGTTTTAAACTACTAGTACTATTAATGTGAGACACTGATAGAAAAAATGAATGTGAATTAATATACATTTTCTGAAATAAAATAAAGTATTAATTTAATTATTGTCATTATTAAGTGTAAAATGTGAGAAGCCGTGGTGGTGCAGCGGTAGCATTGTCGCCTCACAGCAAGAGGTTCTCCCATTCGATTCTCTGCTGGAGCGCCTTCTGTATGGAGTCTGCATGTCCTCCCCACTGTCGAGTGGCATTCGAAAGACATGCGTGAATGGGCGTGCCTTTGTTGAAGGTTGGGTGTTGGGCTGGTACCTCGGCACTATAAAAATCGACTGCCAATCATTAGTGGACCGGAGTTCCGCTGTGGTGACCCCTAACCAGGAAAAGCTGAAAGAAAAACAACAACATTAAGTGTAAAATGTCGCCAATTTTAGGAGGGATTAGGAGGGACAGTTGAGAGGAATGTAAAATAGCACCACGTTCAGAAATGCAGAGTACTTACCCTTTGCAGAAGGGTAACCACAAACAGAAAAGAATGTCAGCACTGCCCTTTGCAGACTGTATCAAGACAGTATACTGAAATAGTCTTTGAGGTTAATAACTTCCTTACCTCTGTAGCAGTGTTGTTGAACTGGCTCGTGGCACAAAATAATTCAGTGCACTTCATATGAGCAATGAATGCAAAAGCAGTTTCTTTGATAACTCAGGTGTTGGTGCACGCTGGTGTGTCACCCAAAACATCACGGTGTGTCACCTTTGACACGCGTGTCATAGGTTTGCCATCACTGCTGTAGTCAGTCTGCATTAGTGGTAGTACTGTAATTTGTTTTGCACGATTTGTGCTTCTACAGCTGTTTACGTTCCAGTTTTGCTGATATTCTTTTGTTTTGCTCATCGTCTGCCTGCTTAAAGTGCATTCCAGTGCCTGTTTGTTACATTGCTACTGTTTTCCCCTGTTCTTGTGTCTGCCCCAGCCCCCAAGGATACATTAAGTACTGCTCTCCCTGCTGCACCCTACTTATACACTAATTACAGTTTCCCTGCCCCCACTGTAAAAGCTAAAGTTTCTAAAATTCTAATGTGCCTGGGGTCATTGATAGCTCGGAATCATAGGGCTAAAAGAATTTTGACTTGCTACAAGTTCTGAAACCACAGAGATCCACTACTGGTTTGATTTGGATCCCTCTCTAGCCAGTAATCAGTACATAACTGCACCCACCCAGGTTCTTTTGTTCGAGACTCAGAGAAGCATGGAAAGCTCTGAATTGTGGGAAATGAGAGTTTCATCAAAAAGGGTGCGAGTGGAGGGGGCGGACATTGAGCTGTGCTCAGTGCCATTAGACAATCTCTACAGTGGTCTGTCTGTACATCAGCTTTCTTCCCTGTAAGAGAGATGCAGAAACTTTACAACTTTGGAAATCCAGGTCTCGGGCTCAAATGAACTGCACTAAACAAATATAAACATACCTTAAGCTACAATATCCATTCACAACCCCTTTTTCCCATTTTTGCACATGGGGTTAAGTTGTCACTTCAACAGTGACAATCATCTAGAGCCACAGTTTACACCGCCAGGTGGCTAGCCCTGCCATGGTAGTTCTTTCACACCACACACTCGCACACACACTCACACCTATGGCCAATTTAGAGTGTCCAATCCACTTAGTGCATATCTTTGGAATATGGGAAGAAACTGGAGCACCCAGAGGAATCCCATGTGAACACAGGCAGGATAAGCAGACTTCTCACACAGAAAGCACCCCAGCTGAGAATCAAACAGGCAAACCTCTTGCTGTGAGGTGACAACATTATCTGCTATGCCACTGTTCACATGACCAAATAAATAAGCATTTTCTCACTCTTTAATAGAAAGTCCACCCAAACATTATCCTAAATAAACCAATCTCCAAGCAGTTACAGTCAACCCTACCCCCCTCAAGTCATTACTGTTGAAATCATTGAACAACATTTCCCTACAACTTCTGAAGCCAGCTTGACTGAGATGGGTATCTTAAGACACTGTAGGAATCGTCTTATGCTGTCTGACAATCATCTACTACTCAAACAGCATAATGCAGTGTATGAGACAAATATACATATATAATCTTCTTGGAGTCAAAAATCTCAAAACAGTAAACTCAGGCACCAGTATCATCAGTAGTATACCACAAGGCCATCACAATAAACATAAACCATCATATGCTGAACATCTAAAGATTAACTTGTTTAAACTTCCAAAACATAAAGGAGGCAGCCATTCTGGTGGTGCGGAGGGATAAAGCCTGGACCATACTTCTTAACCTCTTAGTGAGTGCAAGAAATTTGGACAATATCACAAATAATGGGGAAACAAAGGCCTCAAAATAAGGACACTTTTTAAACATTGGACTTATAAACTTAGAAAGTTGATAAAATAACAGGTTTTTCATTAGTAAGAATTTTTCTGAGGGGTATGAAGTCTGAAACTCAAATGTCTATCATTAATTTCTGATTGCACTCCTCAAAGATTTGCCAGAAAACCAAATGTTATTTGAGAAACAGACTGAAAATATGAGGTAAAAATCTGGACAGTTGAGAGGTATGGCCCTGACTGTAGCCCAGCTCACCTGGGTTTGATTTGCAGCACATGTGACTGATGGCATGGCAAGGAGGGCATTTTTGGGAAGTGAGAAGGGAATTGGGTAAGGCAAATAATAAATACTCTGCAGGATGGAAGCATAGATGGCCAAACCCTCAGGATGCCTTTAGGATCCATAATCGGCACCAGTAATATTGGACTAAGTCCAGGAGGGTTGGACAGAAGGTGGTAGACCCTGTGTGGAAGTGGGCACTCTGGGCCAGGCTGGTATAATGATGCCCCAAGGGGGGATCAAAAAATTAAAAAAACCTTAAGATTTGCACAAAGCACACTCAACACATTACACCTACCACCTCATGTAGCACAAGTAGTCCCAAAGTCATGGATGTCACACCCGTAACCCAGGCATCTACCCAACTAAACACTCTACTTATAGGTGACTCCATTGTAAGACATACAGATGTACCTCTTAACAGGCTGAACAAAGAAGTCATTGAACAATAAGCAGCAGTATGAATCTTGTCATTCAACATGTGGCTGTTATTGACTTGAGATGTAACTCACTAGATTATATGAAGAGAGACATGATGGAGCTCTCAAACTATGTATCTGAGGCAGGTATGACCTTAGTATTGAGCAGCAAACTACCTTCTCCAAGGATGATGCCACAATAAGATCAAAAAATAATTGGACTTCAGTAATTGGCTAAACTTTTAGTGTCATTCAAAGGCGGTCCAATATTTGTCAGTCTGGGAAGATATGAGTGACAGACCATGCTGCTTACCCAGGGATTCCCTGCAACCATCCCCTCTAGGGTTTTGATTATTGGCCACTCCCCAAAGTGCCTTATTTAGGCAAGTCCAAATGGATAAACCTACCAACATAATGAAGCAAGCAAAGGAAAGGTGGCCCTGATCAATACTAGAAGCCTACATAAGAAACCACACTGACTAGAAGATCTCCTCTACCTGTTAGACATAGACATCTGTGCAGTGACTTTGACATGGTTTAAAACAATGTAGAGCACTGTGCAGGACTATAATGCTTTACAGACATTTAGACCAGCTACCAAGCAGGAGGGGGAAAAAGGGAGGTGTCTCAATCTTCTTCCAGAAGAGACTCACGTCAAGACTGGTAAAGCAGCAGGATGCACTAAAGCTTCTTCATGTCCAATAACCATCAGGAAGGTCTCATATCATATATTAGCTAGCTATAGAACTCCCTCTATGACCCAAGAAAGCCACAACCCCTATCTACAAGAATTGGAATCACTCAGTATTAAACCCAGTACCATTTTCCTAGGTAATCTAAATTATCCAACTATGCACTGGAAAACCTACCCCACCACTAGTGCACAAGCACAGAGATTCCTGGACTTTGTCAATACAGATGCCCTGGAACAATTAGTCAGAGTATCCACCATGGAGAACAACATTTTGGATCATATCCTTACTAATATCGGAGCATCTTGCACCATCATTTGGATATCTTCATCACTTGGTAGGTTTGACCATAAAGCCATCCCCTTCAAAATAAAACTGAAATCAGAGAATCCTTCCACCCAAGGTACTTCTAGAAATTTCTCTAAGACAAACTACTTACACCTAAGTCATATATTGGCAAGCTTCAAATCCTCACCAAACCCGATAAACTTGACTGAATAGATGGAAATGTACATCAGCACCACACTATACTAGCATGTAAACACCTGCATAAGGGCAGGGCAAGCCCCAGCAATGACCCCCTTGGTGGAATCATAATACCAACAAGCTTTACAATAAAATGAAGGCCATTTTGACCAAAAGAAAGAAGAGTGCTTCCAAGAATGACACAGCCCTTGTCACTGAAATAAACAAACTCAGGTGCTTAATAAAATCCACCAAAGCCAAGTTTGAGGGTAAAGTAGCCACCCAGGCCAAAGACAATCACAAGGCCTTTTTAAGATATGTCTGAAATCTCATAAGCAATGCACTGTGCTGATTGTGAACAATGTTACCTATAATGAGGCTGAAGATATAACTAACTTATTGTACATTAATTAAGCGCAAACTGTATCCCTCTCTCCTCTTTGTCTATCCCACAAAATAAACCTGAAACCAACTTCAGTCAGCTGTCATACAAGACTAGTTCCTAAAAGCACTATCTAAAGCTAAAAATACTGCATGAATGGGTCCTGATAATATCCCTGGATGCATCTTAAATAGCATGAAGCATGATTTAACCAACCCTGTAACAATACTGTTCAACCGCAACTTCCATACATGCTTTGTATGACGTGACTGAAGAACAGTTAGTCATTCTCCTGCATAAGGGAGGACCTTCCACAGACCCATACATATGACCAGCCTCATATACAAAGCCATGGAAAGACTTATCATGGAACTAATCAATAAAAATATGGGGAAGCTCAGTTTGGATTCTCCAAGTGCTCATCACGCTTATTCAACCTTGTGAACTTCTTTGAAAATGTCATCAGTGCAACAAATGAAGGCAAAATGGTACACACCATATACCTTGAACTGACCAAGGCTCTTGACAAAATGCCCCCCTCAGTCATAGTAGAAAAGCTAAATAATCTGGGAATAAACCCCTATGTCACCAAATGGATTGCTAACCAACTCACATATAGGATGCAAGAGATCAAAATAGGGGAATCTACCTTCACAGGGAGATCAATCACCAGTGGAATCTCCCAGATGTTAGTGCTGCGGCATCTCCTGTTTGGCATCTACTTTTCTGATGTAAAAGCCAATACTAAAGGGCTCTGGCTGACTAAGTTTGCAGATGACTGCAAGCAATGAGCAGTTACTGAATCCCAAAATGACTTAGCCAACCTGCAGGAAGATTAACCATCATGGACTGAAACCAAATTCCAAAAAGTGCATTATCATATTCTTCAGGAAGTCATCTACCCCAGAGAACTATCACATTGACAATATGCCCCTAAGAGTTGACCCAGTTATTTGGGAACTTAAGTGGACAGTTACCTTATTTTCAACCAGCATGTATCCATTATAAGAAAGTCCTACACTGTACAATTTATAAACAAAGGGATTGTGACTAGATTTAGAAATGTCATTGTCCCCCTTTACTCAGCCCTCATTATGCCAGTCATTGAATATAATGCCCCTTTGGTATGTATCCATCCAGACTCATACAACAACTGGAACCCCCACAGAGATATGTACATGGACACCTCAAAGCCTTGTAAGTATATAAGGCATCCTCTGTACTGGTACTGATGGAACTACTGCATATCAGCAAGTCAAATGGCATCAGAAATACTTGGTCCAGGGATCTAGTCCTCTTCTGCAACATCAACAGAATGGCTTGAAGGGACAGCTATCCCTCACAGAGAATATTACTGCTCTGGATCAGACTCCCCATCCACGTAAAACAAAGGACTGGATACAAGAAAATTTACCCCAGGAATACCTAATGAATAAAGGGAGCTTCTAAATGCTTTATCCCATGCATCATCACTCTCAAATTATTTATGATATAATCCCAGTTACTCTCACTAGGGTTAACATATATAATTATCATCCATGGGATGGGTAAAGCCAATCTACTACCCAATGGGATAGGTTAATTCAAGCACCAAAAGGTGAAATTGGGTAAGCTTAAAATGGACCACAAGGGCAGCTAGCCTAGCACTTACCTATGAATCTGCCCAGCTTGAGAGACAACTGTCCTATTACTTTCACCATTAACAGACAAGCAATAAATCGCCCACTGATCCTAAAATCCTTTAAGGCCTAGTCAACCAACAATATTGCCAAACTAAAAACATACCTACTCTCCTTATCCTGGGCTGACTTCCTTTTATAAGATGATCTCAGTTCTGCTGCCATGTCCTCCACCATCAATTTCCTATACCTTCAAGATATATTTTTCTGTCAAATTACAAGGCTGCACAAAGTGCATAAAAACAATTGGCTAACCAAAGAACTGAAACACCTTTGCAAACTGAGATATGAAACATGGAATCAGTGAAAACAAAATCATGTCACTGAATTTCACTCCTCCTTCATCTCCTTCTGAAATTTTATCAAAAAAGCAACACATATACACAAAAAACTTCCTCTACAAAAATGTACACAGATATCGTCATAATTCCACTAAAATGTCTAGAAAGAACTGAATCTCCTAAGGGGTACAACCATGCCAAAAGACATTAATTCCATCATAGAAATCATTTGTGGCAAAATTAAACAGTCACACTCAGATTTCCTACATATATTTAGCCACCTTCCTAAAATTAACAATCGTTCCACCTGTACAAACAAATTGTCTCTCTCTCCCCCATCCTACATCCTTTCCTTCTACTTCAATCACATAAACTCAACAATTTTCTCAGAGTTACTCAACAACATCTTCAGTGACTCCCTCCCACCCTCCGGCTCAGACAGCCTTCACCCATAGTTTGTATCTTAATGCTGAGATCACGAAAATAGTGGTGGATATGGAGAAGAGTCTAAGGGGCAATTTGAGAACACTGATAGTTGAAGATAAGTGCAGAAAAATGTAAAGTACTGCCCTTGGGTCATGTTAAGAAGTGCCAGTTGGGGGTAATGGAACTGATGGCAACAGAACAGTTAAAATGAGTAAACCACGGTCTGGACGACCGGTGGTGCAGTAAGAGGACAGTGGTAACAGCATACAGAATATACTGGGCTGTATTGTTAGAATACAGGTTCTAGAAGCAATGAGGTAATGTTCCCGCTCTATCAGACTATGATCAGGCCACAGCTTCAACACATAAGGCAACAGAAGGTGAGGGACATCAAGCTGCAAGGAGGAGTTTACAGAAGATTCATCATAAATGAGTGTATGACAGAGAAATGATATGAACAGATACTAGAGCTCTTCTCATTAGGATCTAGAAGAGAGAGAGAGAGGACATGACATGGCCGCATAACATCACGTCAGGGAAATGTGAAGGGCTATTGTGCACAGGAAGGATGGCGGAAGGAAGAGGCGGACTGACTAATTTATGAATCTCCAAAGAACTTCTTTTAGGAACGGGTTGTGGATTCATGAAACAGGCTACCAATATGGACTGAGGACAGGTAAATTACAGAGGCATTCAAGAAGGTATGAGGAGCATGGAAAAAAAGTGAAGAGAAGGGGAGAATGGATTAAGGGTAACATGTTAAATGCACACAAAATGTAGACTGTCATCAAGTAAGTGGAAATGTAATACAATCTTAACATCAGCGTTCTATAATTGCTTAATTCCACCCCTGCATGTTATATTTTTGGTAGTGAAACCACTCATGCTCTTGTAAGTGAATAAACTAAGCCTACTCTTTCATTAATGTCATTAAAAACTCTAAACTCTGTGTACAATTGTCCTTTCCCTGCCTCCCTTACCCTTTCATCTCTGCTTCTAACATGCTGTCTCACGGTTTGTACAATTTACCATAAGAAAGTCAACTTAACGTCACTTTTCCATTATTCTTTAGCATAATTTGGTCTTGTTCAACCTTGAGTCCTGCCTGTAATAGACACGACTTTTGTCAGTACTTTTATTTTTCAGGCTTTCCTTGCTTTTACCCTTTTCTCTGACTGTGTGTTCTTTCTTCTCTGCTTCTACCTCTGACGTCTGTTAACCAAATATTTACTTTTAATACCACTTCCAGTTTCATTACACTCAGGGACCCTGTTTTTTATATTTTTTGGGGGAAAAATATCGGTAGATCCCAAATATGGAATGAATGAATATTGGAAAAAAAAACATGGGACTTTCATGGAATTTGGCATTTTAGGCCAGAGCACTCATTCAACACAATCCTGGTAAACAAATATAAATAAATAAAACTACTGTGAGGAGTAGACTTTGCACTGCATGGACACACACAAACATTTAATACTTTCACCTTGTTTTACTGAGTGTTCTTTACACAGAATCTGTTTCCATTTTGCATTTCCATAGATGCGTTAGGAAATTAGGTACTTGTGTATTATCGCAACCACATTGTAAACGTTGATGTTTTCTGGCAGCCCTTCAAGCTATCATTTGGGAAAGAAAATCCACCTTTTTTACGATGTTATCATCACAACAGAAATTATATATGTATGGAAAATATAATAATCTTTTAAAATGTTATGTAGCATGCAAGTGTCACTGTATGATCATTATTTCTCCTACTGAAACTCCTGCTCATATTCAACTATTCTTTCAGTGGACTTATTGTTGCACTTGTTATGTAACATTGTTTCATCACGGCAATCTTTTTATTGTTGTCACCCCCTCATGTAGTTAATTGTTAGTTATAAACAAATAAAAAGAAATGTGTTAAAAAGAAAGAAAGATGCTGTTATACCCTGTAATGGTAATGCCATGTGGAGCTAAACAGTATCTTTGTAATGACTTCATCATCAGGATAATGTGGTTGTGATAATACGCAAGTACCAAAAATTATAATAATAAAATCACAGTAATGACTGAAAATTACATTTAAAATCATGGACATAATTCCTGGATTTCATCACATTAAAATGAATTTTCATTTTCTTTCAAGAACCATAAAGCAGTGTCTTTGATTATTCTTAAGAGGGGTGGTGCACCCCTGTAGTTTTTGTAACCTTGGTAATATTCTAGATGCCCCACCCATTTCTTATACTTCTTACCTTTTATGGCATCCTGTAAAGACCCTCTTTATTCTGGATAAAAGGAAGTCATTCTGGAAGCATTCCCAAATATTTGTTTCTTATGATAAAAAGACATTCGGTCAAAAAGGTGTAAAAGTTTCCCTTGCTAGGTGGCTTTCTCAGGGTATCAAATTTTGTTATGCCTCTCATAGTAAACAATTACCTTATAATGTCAAGTCACACTCAATGAGAGTGATGGCTTCCTCCATGACTTTTTATCAGAAATGCTGTGGTGGATCATGCTTGTGCAGTCATCACCTTAACAGTTTTGAATACCTTTGCAAAGCACCATAAAGTGATGGTATTGTCTAGGTCTACATCCTCTTTTGGGGCTGGTGTAATCAGAATGTGCTGGCCCAGGTGCCCCCCCATTAGGAAACATTACAAACTGTGTCCTAAAGACTAAGGAGGCTGGATGCAGCCTTAGCAAATACAAAAGTTACATATTCACCATTATGTTAGCTCTATAGGGGTGGGTCAACCCTCTATAACATCCCAGCCTGCCTACTCCCACCTTGGCTGAAGTGGTCCCATTGTCGTATGGCATTTAGAGTTGATGTCTTACAGCACCTGTTGTAGGGCTGAAGAGAGAAAACTAACACTGTGTGTGATGGGATACAAGAAAAGGTGTGTAAGCAGCCTAGGAAAATTTGGAGAACCCTGTGATTCTAAAGAATGCAACCTTAGTCCTCGAGGTTACGGAGTATGAACCCAGTCCCACAAATCTATTGTTATGGTAAGCACATGACTCATATTCCAAGTTGTCTAATAATAGGCACATGTTCAAACACGTCCTGGAAGAGCAACAATAATTGTCAGCCTAATTATATTATTGTTTTCATCCTGAGGGGCTCTTGAGAGAAGGGGGAATCCGAGGGAAGAGCTAGTAAAAATAAAAAGGATTAATTCCATCTATGGAGAACTACATGCCCCTCACTCTTCATGTAAATGGAGAAATCAGATGGAGTGGGAGGAGAAACTCCTGCATGTGGAATGTCTTGTACAAGGGATTATCCTTCCTTTAACTTGAAGCTAAACAATAGAATACTGAGGCATGGATGACTAGATGACTGTGGTAATGTGTATCCTTGGGTAACAGTTTAGATGAGGTCTACGTTGGTAAAGTTGATGTAGTAAGGAAGAGTCTTATGCTACAAGGAAAGAATGAACCTGTTTGGGGACTGCTAACCCAGTTGGAGAGCAGGGGAGCTACTTACCATTTTCCTTAGATAATTATTATAAAGGATGTTGTTCAACGTGCTCACTTTCCTCCAGGGAGAGAAACTACCCTCAAAACTGGCTATTGATTATGGTGTGGCAAGTGACCTTAAGACAGATCAAGATGGCACTTTTATGCAAAGGAAATGCAGCAGAACTAAATACATTCTAGTAGCCATACATACAAAGTAAAAGAATATACTTTCAGTAGCCAACAAAAATATTAACAGGTTTTAAATATGTAAATCATGTATGCAACAGCAACATAAATAAGCAATAATAAATGTAATTGCTAGTTGATGCCATCTGCCAAGGAGGCCAGAACTATCTGTAAGGAAAAGGAGGAACTGTATTTAGTTAGAGCAAAAGCTGGAGTAAGATAGTAAGTGCATAGTGATCTAGTGCATTATTGGGTACAGTGACATGTCCTATGGAAATGAAAAACAAAAAAAAATCTTCACCCTTCATTACCCTGCAGGCCTTAGAGTATGGAGTTGATGGAAGGCTGTCAGTGTTGTGCAGAGCTGGGTGGTTTTTGACTGATAAGAAGTAGTTAGCTTAAGAAGAGCTTACTGTTATGATAAAGGAGAACATGCTAAAATCTATAGGAAAGCAAGGTGCAAAATCCCTCCACATCTTTGTGCCCTCAGGTGACCCATTTTATCTTAAGTAATAAGGTGTGCATTGTTTCTGTGTGTCATTGATTTATATTATGCCCTACTTTGCAGTTCCTCTTTCTAAAATAAGCAAAATAATGCAAATCACTTACTGCTGATTGTGCTCTGCATTACGTAATGCGCAATGCAGTTTGGGTACTGTGAACTATATCAGAAATATACATTACATACTGCACCACAAAATGCGCAATACATGTTATGCATACAGTATGCGGCATATACACAATGCCTGATGCACTGTATAATCCACAATGAACCAGTCTGAAATATACATGTCAGGCTCGAATGCCAAGAAACTGTGCGGCAAATCAGCCTCAGTGCTGACAAACACCCACTACTAAACAATACTATTGTTATTAAATGTCTTTTAATAGCACAATTCCAAGTTTTTAAAATGAGCTTATGGTTTCACTTTATTTTATTTAATTTATTTTTTTTCATCCTAAGAAAGTTGCAACAATAATTTCCTGGTTGCTGAGACATTTCCTGATTGGTCCAAAGTTTTAATACTTGTTTGCTATTGGAGCATCTAAACATCACATGATTTTAACTCACGGCTTTTAATCCAATGTATTTTATATATACTTAGATTCTGATAAAGTTCTGTTTTCAACTCAAAAAAGAACAAAAGCGCTTAATCTTTTAATTTTATTGTGATTATTTGAGTGGTTCTTCATAGCTGGATTTTGTGGTTTTGTGGATTTTGCAGTTTGAAATATTATCTAGTGCTCTTCCCAGTGGAGACTGCAGCAATATGCAATAGATGTTATGCTATACATTGTACAGTGCACACCACACCAATATTCTGTACATGTTACTAGAGCACTTCACAGTACACAGTGCACAGATGTGCAGTATACGTAACCAGTGCACTGCACTATGCACACTGCAGCAGGCAATGCCCTGTGTTACCAGTGCATTGCGAAATGCATATGTCATCAAATAATGCAGAAGTATATGTTTTCTAGTGTACAGCACACTGCATACTACACTAGATAATGTGCAGTACATGCTAAAAATGAATTGAGCAATTCAAACAGTGCAAGCATTGTTACGAGTGCATTGCACAATGCAGAATACATCAGTGTGGAATGCATGTTACCAATTCACTACACACTACACCAATGGACAGTGCATGTTCCCAGTGCAATGTGCAATAGTTCACAGGACACTGTACAATACACACTGCACCAATGTGCAATACACACCAGTGGATTGCATAATGCACATTGCCTCCAAGAATGTGAAGGACACACACTGCAAACTGCACAGAACAACTCATTTTAATGTACTCTGCACTAATGTGTAGTACATGTTCACACTGCACATCACATATGTACCTATAAAAGGCAATGTGCAATGTATGTTACTACTGCTTTTGCACAACACACTGTGCATTGCACAGTGCAAATTGCAACTGCACAGTTATGAAATTTCCTCTTGTCACAATATTCACCTCTTGGCAACAATAACTGGTGAGAAAGCTTGCAGATTTGCCTTCTGTCCTGGTGATGACAAAAAAAAAATGGGAGAGTTCTGAAAAAAAAGATAGGAAAATGTATTGTGAAATGTGACAATAGAAATCACAAGGTCACATTCTCTACTGACTGTACTCCCGGATTTCCATCTATACTCCCTTGCAAGGAAATACCAAAATGTTCCAGCCACACCCACTACCTATTCTCACAATGAAATGCTCAACTGGTAATTCAAAGTCGCAAAGAAACTCAGCAGGGATGGATATCCCTATGTATCAGTATTCAAACTAACAATCTTCTTTATTTTATCAAGATTTATACAGTCCCTACAGCTATCATCTTACATTCATTCTAATGGCATTGAGATAAATCAGTAAGCAGAATTCATCCACAGAAGACTTTGATGTCACAATTAATTTTTGTTGCTGAGGGGGCTGTAGAGATGGATTTGGGTGGATAGGAATCATTAGGGTTTTCAACTACCAGTATCATATTTCTCTACATTTTATAACAAGAAATTAACCCAAATAAATAAAACCAGAAATGTGTATAAATGTATTGTTATTTTTTTACATATTATTTCAACAGCAAGATTATTAAAAAGCAACGAAATATGAAGTGCTAATAATGCATGTATTTTCAAATGGCACTACAATCTTGTGTTTTCCTCTGTCACAGAGCGCCCCAAGATCTGGATGCCCCGATATTTGAGACAAACCCTCATAAAGAAAGTGGGAGAGACCGTAAACATTGTGATCCCTTTCCAGGTAAGTCACTGTGAATGTCATATATGTACCAGGTGAATCATCCGACATGCTATAGTTTTTATTTATTTATGCTAAGTAGGCTCTATCCAAGAACACATTTACACTCTCACAATGTACTATTCCTAATATGTATTAACTGTATTTGAGAGCCTTTCTGTATTACTGTGTCTTACTATTATGTATCTGAGTATGTATAGTTGGGTCACACAAAAGTCCTGTTGAGAAACAGCACTTTAAACACATTTACATTGTACCACCACAGTGGCATCATGCTGGGCTACAAGGCTGGAGCCATGCATTCTATATTCTTAATAAGCAAGAGAAATGGACCTAGTAACAGAGATTGTTCAGCTGTAGCCTAAACAATAAATACAATCTGTAGATTTGCATTACTGACTGGCTATAATTGCCATCCCCATACTCTGAAGGCTCAGTTCAATTGGTTCAAAACACATAACTGAGCTCCTAACACATAACCATGGAAACCATCATATTGGAGTTCAGTTATTAAAACTAATTAAGTTTGGTAAATGCCTCCCTATAAAAAGAACCTTTAACATCAAAGAACAAACTTGCGACCTAAGAGAAACCTCACTTGAAGCTCATATCCTTACTAGAGCAAGATTAAAAACCACAGCTGGAGAACAAGCACACTCCAAAGTGGAACTCGCTGTGTGGAATCATATACCACCAGGTATAAGAGCAAAAATATACTAGAGCTCTTTAAATTTAAACTAAAATTAGACCTTATAAAAGTACTAACTTTAAAGATAACCATGAGCATTACAAGACACACTATGTAATGTCAGCAATTTAGCCTGTCTTAGAGATCTTTACAGTACAGTTCAGAAAATAAAATTTATGTCAAACATATGAACTATTTAAGTTGCCATTTATACAAACTGCCATGCCATACAAACACACAGTATACCAAATGTAAATATATGTAAATACTACATATGATTGTGTTTGCTTTAAACTGCCATGCAAACAGTGCACCAATTGTAAAATGAAAATATGCAAATTCTACACTTGGCTGTTTGATTTTTCAAAATTATGTACAGCAAAGTTGAAATTGTTGCATGATATAAAAGGTGGCAAGCTTGTTTTAATTGTGTCATTATGTAATGTCAGTTTGCAGTGAACTGTACTTCACCACTGTTTACTGGTATTCTATTATGCTGTTTACTATGCTTGTATGATTTCTTGCCATAATGGCATGGATTGCTGCTGAAAAGGGTCTAGCGACCAGTCAACTCATCCAGTTAACTAAATGAAAATAAAATAAGTAAACCAAGACTGAGCAATAAGAATATACAATCACTGAACATAAAGCAGGGTTAAAGGAATGCTATAGTGCTACTTCATTAACATCAAAGCTTAGCAATGAAAAATCTAAAATTCCACTTATGCAAAAATTGTCCATGCTAAATACATACAGATGGAGCAGTAAAGCATAATAAATAATGCTGATTAAGGAACAATTACATCTATTGCATAAAACAACAAAAATCTACACAGGAACCACGGACAATCAGTGTTTGTTATAGTCTAACAATCTTTAAGCTTTTGCACAAAAATGCTTTATCAAGTTCATTCAACTTGGTAAATCATTTTTGTGTGAAAATTTAAAGCTTGCTGGATTATAATAAACAATGTCTGATTGGCCATGGTTCACGTGTAGCTTTTTGCTGATTTTTTGTACTTTTCTGCTGGAGAAACACAGGGCTTCCACTTGGTCATTTTCTTCTTTTATGATTACACATTTTATATACTGTGTAGCCACAAGCAACTTAGTGCACTTAACAATAAGCGTAGGCTAGTCAAGAGCCACTAATTAAAGGAAAAAAAAGAAAAACATGTCGACTCAGCACACATATCAACTAGCCTGCTCTTCACAAAACACACTCATTGCAAACACATATACAAAACACACACACGTGCTGAGATAGACTTTCCACCAACCCAGCACTCAACATAAATGCATGCATCTAGATACAACAAAACACTCAACATACATTTTACACTGGGTACAGACCCCTCACACACATAACCCTTTAGTGATCCTCCCAGAATGAGTAAGACCAACTCTGAGATTACACATACCTCAAGGTAAATGTTCCTCAGGACACAAAGTAACACAAACAGCCATTTTGCACAACATTCTCACAAGCTCCCAATCAACCAGTTCATTCAAAACACATACACGCATCCGCATTCACACACACACAAATCACAATCAGCCTGTGAGCTCACCCTCACAAATTAAAGCAGACAAATCCCAGATCAGCTACAAAATCAATATACACGTACACACACATACTGCAAGCACATGTCCATTCATACAACAAAGACATAACCAATACCCTTCCTGCATACACACACACCAAAGCAATCATCCTAGCCCAAAAAACCCACACAGACACACATGCAGACACAATTCCCAATCAGTCACATACTTACACACACATATACAATAAACAGTGCAAATACCACTTGATTGCCTACCTAATGACTCAGAGACAGCACTCTTTTGATCTATATATTACAAATATTGCCCTGTCTCCTATATGTGGTCAACAAACACATACAATCATAACCTAAGCACCGCAACATTCCCTTATCACTTGACTACAAACACACATACACACGCAAAACTCATCTAAAACACCCTTTTGACCACACAGCAAACCTCCCAGTTATGTAGCTCACATCTCCTACCATTACACAAACACATATTAAAACTCATCAACAAGCAAACACAAACACATAACCCAGAAAACTGTTGCTATATAGGATGGATTCACTTGCCTACAAACATCCACACTCAGCAAACAAAATGTCAGTGATCACCAACAGCAACTGAATGCAAAAACTTGAGTGCTAAGTGAAATAAATATAATAATATAATATAATATTATAAATACCAGTCAAGGTCAAATAGTGACTAAACAAAAAAGTGTATCTGAATTTAGAAAGTGTCAATTTCAGGAGCCATTTTATATTAATTTGATCGCTGACACCAGTAGATTAATCAGCTCATAGTCTAAGCTCACTAAACACCTGCAACAGCTGGAAAAGCCACAAAAGTACCTCACGAGGAGGATCCTAGGCCTTAAACATATGCCCTGCATGGACAGACCCAAAAAACTCCAGCTTTTCTCTGTCTCATAACATCTATTAAGAGGTGATCTCTGCTTGACTTACAAAGCCATGTCTGACTCAGCCCTGTTAGAAGTGTTACACCTAAAGAAATCCCAATCCCTCTGCACCACACACTCCAGGGACTTCAACCTCATTACCACAATCAACAGAACATGCTGGAGGGACAGGTTCATAACCCAGAGATTGCCCATGCTCTGGAATAGACTTCCCATACATGTCAAGCAGAGCACCTCACTGGCTCTTTTCAAGAGAAACCTTGATGAGTGGATGGGAAATAGAAAGTTCATCCCAGGGATCACTCCAGTGGCTCTACTTGATAGAGGGACCAGGAACTAATGGTGGCATGATGCCAGGGCACTTCTATGGGCTAAGCTTGTAAAGGCTCCAGGGTCATTGGCCTAGTACGCACCTATGAATCTATGTATCATGGGTGTTTATTAGGAAAGGGGTATGTTAGGAAGTTTCTAGAGGTTATATGGAGGGGGTATGTTAGTTTGGGCATTATCTATCAGAGAGATTTTTGCCAGACCAAGGACAAATTTCCAATTTCCCATCCATTGGTCAAGGTTACTCTTAAATAGGGTTAGGGATGGACTCCGCTTCTCATGGATGGGAAGCATAGGGATCCTCTGAGACACATATGTGTCTTGCCAACATGTCTTACATCACAAGCAAAATTTAAATCCTTGGATCTAGTGGTTCTGATGCTGTTCATTTATCGGATGTATATGAGTATGATGTTAACTGCTTTTAATCAATATTTGAGCTTGACTGGTATTTCACCATTATGTAGTATTCAAGTTTCTGTATTTAACTGGTTTGGAAAGTGCAGTCTTTGTTCAGAAATTGTCTTTTGCCAACAGAGATGAAAGCGATAAACATTTTAATAAATGGTACCGACAACACAAAGTTCAAACAATCCAAAAGCAACAGATAAAAACGGACACTCAGCCATGGAACGGATCCCAAAATTTTAATAAGCACTGCACACTTGAAACAATGATCTAGTACTTTCATACCTTTGCATACACCAACAGTCAAAGCATTTGCAGAGATGTGTGAGCAGGACCTTTATGATTTATTTTTTAAGGGTAATGCTACCAAATTCTTTAATTTAACAACTTTGGAGAAAGATGCCTTAAAGGACCTATGTTTGTATGATGACATCATAATTAAACCTGCAGATAAAGGTGGTAAAGTTGTGGTGTTAGGAAAAATCTTGTATAATGATTTGATGTCCAGTCTGTTACCCGATTCATTAACTTTTAATAATATTAATGTTAGAGAGGTGACTAATATTTTTTATAAAGTCAAAGTCTATCTGTATGGCTTGTTAATGGACGGTGATATTAGTCTGGATGAGTAAAATTTTTTGTATGCTGCTCAACCCATTGTACCATTCATTTATGGGTTGCCTAAACTGCATAAAAATATGACCCTTCCCCCTATGAAACCTATAGTGGTTGGGAGTAAATGGGTCAATGGATCACTTTCAAAATATTTGGAAAGGCAACTTAAACCTCTACTGAAATTTAGTCCTGCTTTTATCCAGGACAGAACACTAATTTCAAAGATTTATTGTTAGGTACCTTAGATATAAAATCATTCTTTACTGCTATTCCCAATGAGTTAGGAGTTCAATATATTAGATAATTTTTAAATGAGCATAGTATGTATACTTCATGTAAAATAGAAATGTTGTATTCTGTTAGAAGTTGTTCTGCAAAATAATGTTTTTATGTTTAACAATGAATATTTCCAGCAGCAAGCTGGCATAGCAATGGGTACTCCTGTTCCAAATAGGTATGCCAGTTTAGTTTTGACCAGATGGGAAGAGCTGTTTATTTCTGATAACATTGATTCCATGAGTTATAAGAATAATAATTTATTATTCTTTAAACGTTTTGTTGACGATTTTTTTTTTATTATGGAATAGTAGTGCTGCTAATTTAGCTTTGTTCATTGATTGGTTGCATGAAAATATACAATTTCTAGTTTTTGATTTGACCTGGGATAAGAATAGAGTGAATTTTTTGGATATCTCTATTAGTGTATCGGATATTGGCTTTGGTACCACTATCTTTAGAAAAAATGTACAAGCAACACAGTATGTGCATTCTCAGAGTATGCATCCCAGGTATACCTTTAAAGACACTATCTATAGTCAGTTTTTTCAAGCTAGTAAACTTAATACAAATGACAGTGAATTTCTTAGTGATTTGGATTCTATGACTAAAGATTTTCAAATGAGAGGTTATGATTCCAGTCTTTTGAATAATATGAGAACAGATGTTATAGCTAGACGTGTGGATGTGGGTCTCCCTAATCTATAACATAGTTCTGTAGATATAGTGAATGCTAAGGATGAAAATCTGCAGAAAAGACCTGTTAGATATCTAATGAAATATACTAGACATACGAATAGTATTAAACAGATTGTTAGTAAATATTGGCCCATTCTAATGTCTAATGTTGACATTAAGAATATTTTAGGCTTTAGTTCCTTCTTTGTACATGAGAAAGAGAGAAATCTTAAACAACTACTATGTTATAAGGATATGACACATAATAGTACGTTATTTATAAATAGTAGAGGGACACATCTATGCCATCATTGCAGTTATTGCAATATTATTGATACTGATTTGATTTCTGAACATCCAATTTCTAAGGCTATCTTTAAATTTAGAACTTATGCCACCTGTCAAAGTGAGAATGTGATTTATTTAGCTAACTGTGTTGCCTGTTCTAGTTTCTTTATATGCAAAACTAATTTAATGTTGAAGCAACGCATATGTTCACATTTGTCTGAGATTCATAGAGGAGTGGAAAATAATGCATTATTTAAACATATTCAATCAATGGGATCTGATAATTCTTTTAAGTTTAGAGTAATTCAGGTAATAAATATAGGAATAAGGGGTGGTGATGTTAAACTGAACTTGCAGAATATAAGTGGGTTGATTATTTTCGAGCATCTGTCACCCCACGGTTGAATTTTCAGAATAGTTTGAAACCAGTACTTAAATATAAATGTGAATGTATTTGATGGTTTTTATAAAAATATTTTTTATAATTATATATTTTTCATTTTTTGTATGTGTAGTCGTATGTTGTTTACCAGGCTGTTTTGTATTATTGTCTTGTTCATAATGCTGGGTGGGAATGGTAAAAACTAGTATATTTCTTTAAAAAGTGACACACATTACTTCTAGATGTATTGCCTAACTGCTTCTTCATTTCATTTTCCTTTATCTTCCTTTCTTATCTACACTATTTGTTTTTCTTTTCTTTTCTTAGCTAGTATTCTTAGCAACAATTAAATGTAAGTTCTTATTAATTATACGAAGTCTATTCAAATATGCGTAACCTTCTTTATATGTACTTTATACATTTTCAACCTCTTATTATTCTTTTCTTTACAAGAAAATGTATTTGCATTCTAAATATGTACTTCTCTAGATGTGAACTTTATTTGAAATGTGTGGAGCTTTTCTCCCCGGGCCTCTACTGAAAATGGACATATATCCAGCTAGACTAGCCCGGTCAACAAATGTAAAATAAAATAAAATAAATAAATACATATGACATCATTTTGTTGTCTAATTGGTTCTAGTTGTTGATTGGATAGTTTATACTTTTATAGTGACCATTCACTTAGCATTTTTATGCATTGAGAAAGAGCTGTTGCTTGAAAGCTTTGTGTTTTATAAAACAAGAGTTTTAGTACCTATGGTGTATTATATTATATTATATATATATATATCATCTTGTAGCAAAAACAGTGCACTACAACAAAGGTGCCCTCCCTGAAAAGAGAACTTATTGGCTCTGGACAAAAGTATTTTTTTTTTCATATAGAAGGTGGTGAATACATACAGCCGAGTTTTAAGATTGAGTGTGAGATGTGCTAGAGATTCAAAAATATAGTGTACAGTCCCATAAGTGGGATATGCTCCACATGTCTAGTATGCAGTCAGAGCATTGTCATGATTCACTAAAGGAATAAGTGATGATAGTCTGACATGCACAAACATATACATCCAGCTATGACTTGTGGAGTTATCCTTCAGTGCTGTTAGGACAACACTACATTAGTAAATGAATGGGAGTCAATCTTGGTTAAGAAGTATCTAATTTTCTTTAATTTAAAAATCAATTCAAGTTTTTTTTTTTTTTTTTTTTTACTTGTTGTGAGGATAAACTGAAAATGAATGTATATAAAAACTGACTGACACAAAGAAATAACTGCATAAGTAAAATATTTGTTATGATAACTTGGTCAGCTGGAAGGTTAACTAGCGCTGGTCCCAGTTCAGAAAAGCTTATTTCTTCTGTTCTGCATAAATGTTTACTTCAGTGGTTGTGATGGTTCATCATTCAATAAAGGGGGATCTCTGATTACAAGAAGATGGATGTTCAGTCCCATTTTCAGTGGGCACAGTCATAATATACAAAATCGAATGGGTGCCTTTCAGACATATTGGAATGAAGACATATGTTGTGAGTGACGGGGAGATGAGATTTCATAACATAAGGTATAAAAAGTAAACACTGACATTTATGGCAATTAGCATGCTAATATGTAGTTATTAAAATATCCTAATTATCTGATATAACTGACATCAGCAGCATTTTCATTCACTGTTCCCTCCTATTAAATTACAGTGGTCTTGCATTAAATTTTAAGTTGGAGCGTGAGAGAGACAAGTACACATTCTCTAATATGTGGAATGGGCATGGGATTGTCACTAACCTAAGTAGGATTATGAACTGGACAGTAATTCATGACTATTACAATTAATAAACCAAAAATGACAACTCAAGTAGTGTAAAGCATTCTAGTTTTAAAGTAGTCATAGCTATTCCTGGTACTGAATGATTTTAACTGACTAAAGTAATTTTGAAGGCAATATAAGTTATACAATATACAGTAAAGTAATTGAATGTACTGTACTTTTTTGTTGTTTTGGATGTACTCACTTTGAGCGTGAAGTACAAATTCATTCTGTTCTGTTACAGGACAGCAATCTCATGTCTTCTGCCAAAAACACATCAAAACCTCAAGACCCTACCAACTGTTACAGTATGTCTTTATGCAAGTCATTTGTTTATTTGCAAAGCATATTTTGCAAGCCACTGCTGACCTGTATCAGTTCATAGGCTAGCAGGTACAAACCATGTAGCAATCATACTGATAGGGGTACAATGTGTCACATGCAAAAACTGCGCAATCATTGCCAAGAGCAATTCTCTGACGTTCCTGGCTCACTAACGATGACTGTGGCTGATCGGGAATTTACATGTATTTAAATGAGAGGATCTGTGCTGTTTTAGCTCCCATTAACAGGATATTTATCTTGTCAGTGGTGTTGGGAGCATTGTCAGTGTGTTTGCATGCATTAGACCTTCTGCTGCTATACACACCAGATATGCTATGGATATTTTGTCAAAATTTGTTGTTTTTTTTAAACCTGATATGATGATGATACTGCTTAGCCACATGATGTTGCAATATGCATCGGATCTGTAGTATAATCAGGGTTTTATTTTTTATGTTTAAGTGCAATTAGTCCACACCTGTGCTCCCAAATTACATGGCTGTGACAGAGGCATATATGCCAAGGTTATATGTCATGAACTGCAGCAAAGGTTAACTGCCTTCATTAATATATTTACTCTAGACTTAGTCTGCTTAGTGCACACAATCGTTAATTTAGATCTATGCCAAATCTGCCTGAATTCTTTGACTCGTGCAGTGCTAAGGTATACGGTTTCTACAGTCTAGCAGCCTATGTAGTTGCATACTATACGTGTGAAGGGATTCAAAAATAAGTGGGAAAGATATAAGGCAACTGTAGTGAGCTACAGGACAGAAGAGGTAAATGATTAACTATGAACCTTATTCAAAGCATGTCGACATTTTTCTTGTCTTTATACTATTTATTTATAAGTAAATTCTTTATACTATTTATTTATAAGTAAATCTGTCACCACCAGCTGTGATCTTTATTAGGATGTTTCTCAATTCATTAAACTCTTCAGGTACTTTTTTCTAGAATTAAGTCGGTAATTATATGAAAAACTTGCCAAAATTATAGAAAGCTGGGATAAAATAACTTAGTACCTTCTTTGGTTGCATTTGTGTACTATTTTAGGCTGTATAGCAGAAATTATGCTTCTGTCCTTCCTTGTGCATTCCTTTATACTAGTGGTGGACATCCTGTGGCATTTAAGGGACTACTGTAGCATCTATTTAACACAGAACTTCCAATGATTTCGTAGCTTTAACGGCTTTAACAGTATTTTTAGACTCCACTCTTGTGTATTTTTCTGCTTGACAGTAAGATAGTTGGAGTTCTGTTGAAATAGCTGTACTCAAGAATCCTGACTGCCTTCTCAGTACCTCTGTTACCTACAATCGTTGCCCAACACTGCTTCATGTTATCCCAAACGTCACACCCTCCCTCCAGCTTTTCTTAATCTGGTCCTCACAATAATCAGTGCTGGAATGCCTAATTTTCTGTACTTAATCAAATATGTCCATACAGCAGCTGTGTAAATCCATACAGGATGCACTCAGAGAGTGGGATTTTCATATCCATTTTATAATCCCACTAAACAATTGCTGTTGCCAGCTGGAACAGTTGGCATCCTGTGGCTGAGTTATCAAAGCCAGCAGTTACTTGGACTTACTTAACACTAGAATGTGATTCATCTCTTCGTCTCTAAGATTTAAGTACAGCTGCACCTAATTCTGATTGAATGGAGTGTGCATGCCATGCCTCTAGCATAAAATGTGGGCATCAGGAGAGGGCCACGTTTCTTTTGTCATACTCCATGTAAGCATCTCTGCCTTTTCTCATCCCTTCCCAATTATGCTGTACTATACCTTAACTTACTATTTATCAGGTATTATATTCTGCTCAAACAAGAAATTCAATCATCTGGGAGCTTGCTGACATGAATTAGTAAGAGTACTTTATAGGGCTTGCATTTGTCAATGAGCTATTAATATCAAACAGCCTCATGGCTAAAAATGAAACAAAATCCTTTACACCCTTGTAAAGTTACAGACATTAGTTCACAGCCTCTTCTGCCTTACAGAAAGGAATTGGCTTCCTCAGCCAATGAGGGGCTAAAAACAAGGGTTCAAAACCAGACAAAATCAGAATGAAGGAAATACTAGCAGATCTGGGTTCTGATTAGAATAAAAGAACTGAAAAGGCTGTATACTGACATACTTCTGCATATTTAATGTTTAACAAAAGTTTAGATAAATGAGGAAAAACCTAGAATGAGATGCGGTTTTCTAACCATCAGCATGCTTACCTAGCTTACCAAGGTGTAACAAGAAATATTCAGACACCTTCAAACATAGAATTTAATTTTACTTCTTAATAAAACACCACACGTTTAGACAGCTAGTTGGTGTACCAAATGTAAATCAGGCATTTGACATGCACTTACATCATGTGTCGCTCTCCCTATTTATCTATTTTAGTCAAAATATAATATTCTAAGATTAACTGCACAGCATGAAAACAACGGCAAGGTCTCTGCCTAACATCTCCACCGTTTAGAGCTCAATCCTGACTTCCAGTAACTGTTTATATGAAGGTTGCATGTTCTCCCTTTGTCTATGTAAGTTTTTCCCATGCACTCTAGGTTCTTCCCAACTTCTAATAACATTCTGATTGGCCGGTTGCACCAAATTGTCCATATATGTCTTATATTTGTCCTCACCCTTGTGGCGCAGGTCGTGCCTGAAAAAGGTCTCTGGATCAACCCATTTACTCAGTTAATAAATGTTAGATATTACTGAAGTTTTGATCATCATCAAAAATATTTATGTCACTATTTTTTTTTTTGTCGGCGGTGATTAGAAACTTGAAAATGCATGACAAATGTATTACCCAGCTTTTGACAGAAATAGTGTACTCCGGACAAACTGAAACATTAAGTAAACTTCAGTCTACGCATTAAGGGGATGACTATTTGAATAATGCTTTTAGCCAGTAATACTACCTGCTTCCATTCTGACTGCACTGCAGAACAGGTGAAAATATGCATGCTTTAGGTCAAAGTTGTACATACTGCACTCATTATACTTTTAAGTTCTTTGCACATCTGAATACTAAACATTATTTTCTAGAAGGGAATTCCTACAAAATGTAGTCCTGACCCTGTTGGTAATAGCGGAAATTATTCAATGTGCTTTTGTTTGTGTATTCCCTACTCTACCTGTTTGCAGAAACCTGTAGACATTACTAACGCTCTTGGTTATCTAACCTACAACTATTTTTGATAGCTCAGAAAGCAACACTAATATTGTCTACCCTCTTTGTAGTTGCCTGCAAACATTTAAAAGCTGACTTTGTTTTGATTTCCTAATATTTCTAGCTAGTTTGTTTACGGTTGATATTGTGTTAAGGTGATTTCAGAGAGAAGCTGATGTTCAAAGATTAGAGTAGTGCCATACAGGTCTTGTGTATAACAGCTAATACATCCCTGGAATTTATTTACTTTGGGAAGTGGCATTTGCACCAACATATTACCAGATGACAGATCCTTTCAAATATTAATGTTTCTAGCTTGATCTATAGCACTGAGTGTGAGTCTGTCCTGGGGATGGTATTAAAGGTAAAGGCCACACCAGAGACACATACATTTCAAAGCCCTATACCAAATCTCTGATTTTAGCATTTAGTATACTAGAGTTGATTTTGTGATTCTTAGTCTTCTAAAGTCAAACTGGATGTTTTGTTACTACCTATCCTGTGGAAATCTTAGGATATGGTGAGAAGAGCAAAATAAACTTAGGATAAGAATTTTAATATCGTATTTCAACCCACAAGCCACAGATGGAGTGATTTACATGTATGGAAGCTTGTTAATAAATTCTTCCATATATGTTTGTGTTTGACAGTCAGATTTTTTTCCTCAGGTACAACTGTACGCCTAGGTACTCAATGAGGTACTTAATGAAATATGTATTCCACAGAAGGTTGTGAGAGTCATAATCTGTTGCTTAGTGGTCAAGTGTTCACATAACAAGTGAACAAAAGAAACAGTCATCAAATGTGATGACTACATTCATGGTCTACCTCTTGTCCAAAGCTGCAATGACCTTAGAGTTGATTATATTAAGTCAGATGACTTCCTCTGTATTAGGTGGGTGGCTGTACCTAAAAAATAAAAATGACTATCTGAAAGTGAGTTGACTGCTTTGCTTTCATTCAGTTCACTTCTTGACTAATTGTCTCTCGTGGACTAACATGTATATGGAAGATATTGGGTATTAATCATAAATAACGCTGGCTTTGCTAGCAGGGAATTTCAGTTTTGCTGACACTTGCTCTAGGGCTAGAAGTAGATGCAGTGACAGCTAAGGATGTATGGAGTTTACAGTGATTTTCACCTGAATTAATCCATAGTGCTATGCACTTAGGAGTAAATGATCACTTTGTCTCAGTGGCTTTCCCACAGGATTACACCAGCTGACTTTGTTAATTTAAATACTGGATGTATTGTGGGAAGCATCTAAAACAAAAGGGAAGCATCCATCCCTGCTCTTAATTACTTTAGGTAAAATTAATTAGGTTTCTGAAGAAATTGATTTAATGAAGCAGCACTCACTGGAAGTGTTTTTCACAGGGGGGACAAAATCTTTCACATATCCGTCTGCTCCTATAGCCACTTAATAAATATAACTAACTCTGATATTGCAAATATCTCAGTGTACATTCTAAAAAGTTTTGATGAGTGCCCATTTGCTGAACTGGATTTGTCATGTCAGGTTTTACTGAACTGAGATCAAATGCACAGCTAAACTTTTACATGGGCACATGCTCTGCAGTTATTTGTACCTGCAAGCTTATTTTAAATGAAATCTTTACTTTATGTATTGCAACAACTGGGTAATGTCTTCTAGAAAAACAAATGTCCTTATTAACCAGGAATACATTCCTTGAGTAAAAATGAAAGTAAAGAACACACAATAAGACTCCAAAGGAACAAAAAATGCAGCCAAAGACAGGACCTCAAATAGATGCAGTTCTCTTTATTGGATACAACCACAAGAAACATTAAGGGCTTTCGTCCCCCATAAAATTACATGGGACTTCTTCATGTTAGAACTGAAGAAGTCCCATGTAATTTTATGGGGGACGAAAGTGCTTAACGTTTCTTGTAGTGGTATTCAATAACGAGAACCCCTTCTATTTGAGGTCCTGTCTTTGGCTGCATTTCTTGTTCCTTTGGAGTAAGAATGAAAGTAACAACACGAGGAGTAAGAATGAAAGTAACAACATGAGGAGTAAGAATGAAAGTAACAACATGAGGAGTAAGAATAAAGGTAACAACACGAGGAGTAAGAATAAAGGTAACAACACGAGGAGTAAGAATGAAAGTAACAACACGAGGAGTAAGAATGAAAGTAACAACACAAGGAGTAAGAATGAAAGTAACAACACGAGGAGTAAGAAGTAAGAATGAAAGTAACAACACGAGGAGTAAGAATAAAGGTAACAACATGAGGAGTAAGAATGAAAGTAACAACACAAGGAGTAAGAATGAAAGTAACAACACGAGGAATAAGAATGAAAGTAACAACACAAGGAGTAAGAATGAAAGTAACAACACGAGGAGTAAGAATGAAAGTAACAACACGAGGACTAAGAATAAAGGTAACAACACGAGGAGTAAGAATGAAAGTAACAACATGAGGAGTAAGAATGAAAGTAACAACACAAGCATCTCCAAGCAAATGCACAAAGGACTCAACTTGAAAGATCCTGGCAAAATACAGAATAAGTATATAAAACTATTAGCTTTATGACAGAAGTATTCAGCTGTGCCTGACAGGAGGGCATTTCACTATGCACTGATAAGGCCTGAAAGAGCATCTGCTTGGAATGACCAACAAAACTGACATCATGCTTATAAAAATTGTTCAATCTGTAACAGGGATTTTGCTTTTGGAAGAAATTGCACTGCTTTCTTACATGTGCAAACACCACATCCCTTCCAAATCTATGGCTGATTGTTAATGAAAGAGTTTGGCTGTAGAGGCCCTGTAGGATTTTGTCTGCATCTGGACCTGGGCTTCTTGTGACTAAGAACTAGTAAGAGATCTTAATAAAAACACATCATAACTTTGATAATCTTTTCATATTTACGGTGGACTTCAGTTATGTCCTTTATAAGCATTTCCGTTTTCCTCCTGCACTCCCTTTTTACTCTGTAAGACAGAAGTTTCTCTAGACTTTCTTGGCCCAAGCAATGACCACAGCTCTTCTTGAGTATACAAATACTTCTGGATTCAGAAAGGTGTTCAGAATGAATTTCTCTGACTTATAGTCTTTCTGAATGGTTGCGTTTTTAAACTTTGCTTTAAAACAATGTGTGTGTGATACAGTGGCTATAAAAAGTGTACACACCCCTGTTAAAATGCCAGGTTTTTGTGATATAAAAAATGAGACCACAATAAATAATTTGAAAACTTTTCCCACCTTTAATGTGACCTATAACCTGTGAAATTCAATTGAAAAACAAACAAATCTGTTAGGGGAAAAATATAAAAAATAAAAAAGTAAAATAAGCTGTTTCCATAAGTGTGCACACCCTTAAACTAATACTTTGTTGAAGCACTTTTTGATTTAATTACAGCATTCAGTCTTCTTGGGTACATACCTGCCATCAGTTAAAGAGACTCCTAGTAGGATTTTCCTGACATTTATTCTGTTGCCTGCTACAGCAAAAGCCATGGTTCGCAGACGTCCTACAAAGCATCAAAGGGATCTCATTGTTGAAAGGTATCAGTCAGGAGAAGGGTACAAAAAAATTTCCACAGCATTGGATATACCATGGAACACAGTGAAGACAGTCATCAAAAAGTGGAGAAAATATGGGACAACAGTGAAATTGCAAAGAACTGGACATTCCCTCCAAAACTGATGAAAAGACAAGATGAAAACTGGTCAGAGAGGCTGCCAAGAGACCTTCAGCAATACTGAAGGAGCTGCAGGAATTTCTGGCAAGTACTGGTTGTGTACTACATGTGACAACAATGTCCTGTATTCTCCATATGTCTGGACTATGGGGTAGGGTTTCAAGATGAAAGCCTTTTTTTATACAGAAAAACATCCAGGCCCAGCTAAAATTTGCAAAACAATACATCAAGTCTCCCAAAAGTATGTGGGAAAATGTATTATGGTCTGATAAGACCAAGGTTGAACTTTTTGGCCACAATTCTAAAAGGTACATTTGGCGCAAAAACAACACTTTGCATCACCAAAAGAACACCATCCCCACGGTGAAGCATGGTGGTGGCAGTATCATGCTTTGGGGTTGCTTTTCTTTACCTGAAACTGCAGCTTTAGTCAAGGTGGAGGAAATTATGAACAGTTCCAAATACAAGTCACTTTTGGCCCAAAACCTTTAGGCCTCTGCTAGAAAGATGAAGATGAAGTGGAATTTCACCTTTCAGCATGACAGTGACCCCAAGCATACATCCAAATCAACAAAAGAATGGCTTCGCCAGAAGAAAATTAAAGTTTTGGAATGGCCCAGACAGAGCCCAGACCTAAATCCAATAGAAAGTCTGTGGGGTGACCTGAAGAGGGTTGTGCACAAGAGATGCCCTTGCAATCTGACAGATTGTGAGCACTTTTGCAAGGAAGAGTGGGCAAATATTGCTAAGTCAAGATGTGCCATGCGGATAGACTCCTCCCAAGAAGACTGAATACTGTAATTAAATCAAAAGGTGCTTCAACAAAGTATTAGTTTGAGGGTGTGCACACTTATGCAGCCAGCTTCTTGTACATTTTTTTATTTTTTATATTTTTCCCCTAACAGATTTGTTTGTTTTTCAATTGAATTGTACACGTTATAGGTCACATTAAAGGTGGGAAACATTTTGAAATTATTTCTTGTGGTCTCGTTTTTTTATATCACAAAAACCTGCCATTTTAACAGGGGTGTGTACACTTTTTATATCCACTGTAGATTAATAGGTTAAGTTCATTTAGTATTAAATCCTTCTTAAGCCATACTAAGGCAATACAGATGCCTTGTTTTTCCAACTTTAGGGAATCCTATCACTGAAATGGACACTAAACTCCACATTTTAACTTAATAATGAAGATCACAGCCTTATGTATGGTAATAAGTTTAGTGTCCTGAAGAGAAAGGGCTTAGCTCTCCATAAGAAAAAAAATTGTCAGAGCTGATGTAGATGTGAAAAGATAAAGTTACCATTCTAGGATGTATGAGGTTCAGAGATTGTTTAGGAGCCTGCTATATGACAATAACCGATTCTGCCATGACACCTTAGTAGAGGAGTATAACTTGTATAATCTATAGCTAAGTTGAACTTTATTCTTCACATTTTCACAGCTCCTAGATTTAATGCATTGCCTTTAATTAGTTTTAAACAGCTAATATGCTTCACTTTGGTCATGATCTGTCAGACACAGTGGCAGATGCCATATCAAAGTTCCTGTCTGTGAAGACAAGACATTTACTACAGTTAAATTCATTAAAGCATGTAAGACAGTCATTATTGGATTCTAACACATTTGCAAATAAAATTACAGCCATTCTTGTGAAGTGTTTAGGCAGAGGTAATGTGCCTTTTATTTTTATTTATTTCATTTTTGTTTATTTATCCTTTCTAGACAGGGTTAGTCTCACTAGGTCATTAGCCTCTTTTCAGGGGAGAACCAGCGTGGTACTTATATACTCATGCCAAGTCATCAAGGGTAATTTTGGCAAAACAACAAACACTGACCAAAACCACCTTTGATGAACAACTCAGCAATTTTGTTTTGGTAGAAGGGGAAGCCTCCCTGCAACCCACATGTGGGGGGCACCCCCAGAATTATTTATACCTACTCTGAGGTTGCACAACAATGAAGGAAAAAAAAGCAAATTTCTCTGTTGGTAAAAGTAATTTCATCAAACAGCACTTGCTCTTTTTGGGTTTGCTGAAATTACATTTGATGACATGATGGGTTCCTGGTATTTATTCTACTAGGGGAAATTTGCCCAGGGCATCAGGGAACTTCCCCTATTCATAGCATATGGGGACACTGTTGGATGGTGCATCCAACTTCCTGTTTCCGTTCTGGGTACATAGGCAGTTCAGAGAGTGAGGTGAATGTTGTATCAGAGAAGGAGAATTCCAACATGGAGATAGCAGAGCCTTTACGAGAAAGGCAGTTAACTGAAGCAGAAGAAATGGAGAGGTCTTTGGTATCGGCAGAGAAAGGAGAAATGAAGGAGGCGAAGGAGCAGAAGTTGTCTGACCTGTACCAGACTCGGAGTGTTTATTCCAGGAGATGTTGTTCGAGGGAGATGATGAGAGTCAGCAAAGCTGTACTATTACAGCCCTCTAATCAGGAGGGTTGTCGGATGTTTATTTAATGGACATGTTGAACAAGAGTGAACCGGAGAGCGAGGTGGCAACTTCGTTGGGTGAAATAATGGACAAACTACAAGAGGAGGAGGTGAAAGCAATAGAAGTCAAGAAGAAATCATATCCTCAAAAGGTAAAGGATACAGAGTAGTGAGTGGAAGAAAAAATAGAGACAATTAGAAGAAAATTCATGGTGAGGTTGAATAGCAAAACAGAAAAGGAGCTCAAAAGGTATGAGGCTTGGGACTCAGTCATTGCAACTTTTGCTATTTCACTTAAGAAGGTAAGAATTTTTGCACGTATAAATAAGAGACATACTGTGACATTTTGTTCAAAATGGGCCATTTCACGGAGGAATTCTTAGAAAAGCTTGAAAAAAGAAAGATTGTAATCCCTGGAATTTGTATGTAGTACAACTATTTAATAGAGAGACAAAAATGAATGACTGTCCAATTTTGTACTGACGTTGAGAAAGAAGCACGGGAAGACTAAAGACTGTAAGTAAAGAAGTGATGGACATTACAAAAATGTATGATGATAGCAGATTGTGGACTGGGGATGGAACTGTGGAGTGATTTGGAAATTGGAAAATGAAAAACTTATGCACATTTGTTCTGGTCAGGTTACTAAATTCTGTGGTTAATACAGTATTAGAGATGACACAAGAGACCAAGGCTCAAACTTTAGCAATTTTATTTTTAGCTTTTAACAATTAAGGTTTGTAACAAAAAAAAGCAATTGACTAGTCAATATGCAAAAAAAACCTATCACATTAATATGCAAAACCTAACCTATGACCTATCACATTAACAATTATAAAAACTGTTAAATCATGTACTTATGCAAAACCTAACCTATGACCTATCACATTAACAATTATAAAACTGTTAAATCATGTACTTACAAGCATATGCAAAAGAAAATCATCTTTGCCACTGATAGGGGACTCCAAACCTATTCAGTACAGCTATCTGTTCAGTCAAGACAGGGCCGACACTGGCAGGCAATGCTGTATGCTCAGTTCAGGCTCTTGCTTCAATCAGATCCGGATGATGATGAGTTCCAGTCTATTACCAACCTCTGAGCCTTTTATAGGTTTGAGTATGCCATAGGGTCAATAGGTTCAATTGATTACACCTAGGCCATTAGGTAATCATTCAACTGATGATATTTAGATCACCAGTTTATTCATGAGCTAATGAACTGTTTTTAAACATTACAAATCATTTCCTGAGTTGTCAACAAGCCCGTAATGTCTAGTTTTATACATTACTTCCTCCTTTCAGAAAGCCGTTTGCCCACACACCTGTGGTATAGTTCCTCTTTGAAATCCCCCTCTGTCTGGTAAACAACTTTTAAACTGGCAAACAACTCCAAAGGTTAACTAAAGTTCAGTTTTACCAGCATCAGTATGCAAGGCTTGCCTTTAAAGCATAATTCTTTTAGATTTCATGTATGTATATAACATTAAGCAGCATATCATGTATTTATTCAATTAACAGCATATCAATCTAACATTAAGCACACCTACAAACACACAGCAGTTCAATGGCTTAGGGCATCAAAAATCAGGTAAACTGTGTGGATCCGTCACAGGCCACCCCTTGCACTAAGCAATGATCGCTGTGTGCTTCTAATAATGTGCAAAATTGACAGCATTTTATTGTATTTTTTATGACCTTACAATAAATGCAGTAGGAAATTAAGCAGAACAACACTGAAACTATTGTGGTCAGCAATAAAGGGTGTAAAAGCAAGTTAAACCAGGCAGAAGCCTTTGGTGACCACATAAAAATATCATACCAATGTGAAACAGACATGTCTTGAATTTCGTTTGCAATTTGAAGAATGGTACCTTTGTCTTTAATCATTTTAATTACAGTTTGATGCGCATCATGTAAAGTCTTATTCAGCAGGAGCAGTACAGCTTGCCCTTCCTGCTTAATTTGTTTAAAGTCCGGTGGACTAGAGATGGCCATCAAAAAGTGTGCAATGGTTCTATGCTAGCATTTAATGTGATGTCCATCCATCTAGTCAATCTGATCAATTCCCCAGTACAAAAATCAATGATTGCATGTACATTACTTTTACAATGTGCTCCACTGTCTGTGATTGTTCCATCACTCCAAGCCAGCTTACAGGAGGATACTACACAAGCTGTGGTATCATTGAGTTGATAAATGTCTGTCCCATTCACTCAGAGTATTGTCTCGTAACCACCCCTGGATTGGGTAGTCTACTTTCACTGTCACCGTCTGTTGTTTGGTCAGCCCCTCTACATGAATCAAGGCAGTATATACAGCCAGTACATGCTGTTCGAGAGGGCTGTATCTAGTCTGTGCTCCGGTCAGGGATTTAGACCAAAATCCCAGTGGTCTTTTCTTTCCCACATCATTCTTTTGCCACAATCTCCAGGACATGACATTATTAGCAACAGTCACTTCCAAAATAAAAGGTTGCTGTGGGTCTATTGGACCCAGTCCCACACTTTGTTGCAAGGCTTTTTTCGCTTCCTCGAAGGCCATCTGCTGTTTAGGACCCCACTGAAAGTCACATTTCTTTCTAGTCACATAGTGAATAGGTCGTAAAACTTGCCCAAGGTGTGGTACAAATGCTCTCCAAAAGCCCATTGCTCCCAAAAAGGCTTGTGCCTGCTGTTTTGTTTTTGGGACCGCAATCTTTTGGATACTTTCTAAGGCCGATGCAGGTATTTCTCTTTTTGCTCCATTCCATATCATACCCAGGAATTTCACTGATGTTCCCTGCTGTGTTTTATCCTCATTTATTGCCCACCCTCGGCTCTGAAGGTGTTCGATCACTGTTTTCAATGCAATGTCCACATCCGGCTTTTCTCCTGTAATCAGGATGTCATCAATGTAATGGAATACAGTCACTTTATTTAACTGCAACTTAGCCAGATCTCTGGCCACCAGCCCATGGCAAAGGGTTGGGCTGTGTAGATATCCTTGTGGAAGTACCTGGAAGGTATATTGTCTCCCTCCCAGGTAAATGCAAATTGAGCCCTACTCTCTTCTGCTATAGGTATGGAGAAGAAAGCATTTGCTAAGTCCAAAACTGCATGGTACGCCCAGCAGAAGAAGAAAGTCTCTACAATGGTAACAATGTCCGCACTGCTGCAGTTAAAGGTGGAGCCACCTTATTCAAGCCCGATAATCTACCGTCATCGCCAGGAACCATCAGGTTTTTTGACAGGCCACACCGGGCTATTGAATGGGCTCACAGTTGGTTCGAGTATGCCAACACGAAGTAATTCCTGGATTGTTTCAGTAATTTCTGAATGGCCCCCTGGAACACGATATTGTTTGATGTTGGTCACCACTTTTGGTGTGGGAATATGCAAAGGTTCCCACTTGGCATCACCTCGAACAACAGCCTTGACTGCATTGACTGAACAGTGCCGTACTCCAAATCTAAATGGCCCTACTGTAGTTTCTAAGGTCCTACCCTTTAGAACATCTATTCCTAAAATGTGTTCTGGTACAGGAGCTATCACTGCTACAATGGCACTAGGAATACCATCCCCAAAGGCTATTCTTACTTTGGTTTTGACACCTATCGTCTTTGCCCCCCCATATCCATCAATCTCCACAGACTGTCCACGGAATTTACGGGGGTTGCCTGCAAAATAGTTATTTCTGATCCAGTATCTACTAAAGCCATTACGTGTTGTGGTCCTCCTCCAAAAATGGTAAGAGGCACGTAGGGGCGTCGGTCCCCAGGTGTAATGGCTCTAACTGTGCCTCTAGCTACTGGGGACCCGCCTTCTAGTCAATTTGCTTTCATTTTTTCCATTGGGGTTTTCCACCCCTTCTCTCCCCAATCTCTTTCATCAGTAAACTCTCCCCTCTGCCATTGTGCTAGCTCCTCATCAGTGGGGATGTCAGGATACAACTGATTCCACCCTTTCTTTCCTTCAGTGGTACTTCTGTTTGGGCTTTTTGCAGGGGTTTGTTTTCCTGAAAGATCTGATTCTCTTCCTTTCTGCTTCAGCCGGGGGTGAAATACTAAACAGGCACACTGGTGCATCTCTTCATCACTCAGTGACACCGCTTCTCCCCCTGTATCCCAGACCCGAAGAAACCAAGCCAAGAGGGACTCCCCAGGCTTTTGCTTATAAGTCTGAATTATCTTCAATAACTCTGTCTGGGAATAACTGCGCACCTCCACCCACTGCTGCGGTTGTCCCCCAGCATGTATTGAATTTTTCTCTACAATTGGTCAGGTACTCACTGATGGGGAATTTATTATTTCAAAGTCATCATTCATTTCATCAGAAGAAGGGAGATCTCCTTCCCATTCTTCAGGGTCAAACTCTGCCTTACATATCAAGGCACGCACTCTAGGCCTAGAGGGTGGGTACTGTGAACCTCTCCCCTTCCATTGCCTGCGCTGCTGTATTACTCGAGTGGCCAGAGTCACTGAGTTAGTCTTCCAATGCTCTGCATCCTGTCCTACCTTAGCCAATTCCACATCTGCCTTCTCCAAGGCATCCCTATCCAATCGGTGGGTGTGTGCATGTTCTTTACATTGTTCTTCTAATTCTAGAACTTTTACTTTTAGATCTTCTACATCTTTGTCTAACTCCTGTATTGCTTCAAAGAACAGCCATCCAGCTGCTCCCACTCCCTCTTTCACCTTCTTTCCCTTATCCTCCAATTTTAAACCTGATAAGGCCTTTGCCAGCTCCTCAGGGTCTACTGGGTTTACTGGTGAGGACTTAGGGAAGGTGGAGGTGAAACCTGACTCAATGCCCTAGCAAGGGGTCCCATTTCCCAAACAATGCTGGAAATTCAACATTTGCCCCTCCCTTACTTTTGGCATCTACAGATTGTTTCTTATTTAACCCTACACCTAGGTGCTTAAATGGAAAAAACATTGGCTGTTGTGACATATCTACTGCAAACCACAGATCCTGCCGACTACGCCAGCTGTTCTGGTCAGGTTACTAAATTCTGTGGTTAATACAGTATTAGAGATGACACAAGAGACCAAGGCTCAAACTTTAGCAATTTTATTTTTAGCTTTTAACAATTAAGGTTTGTAACAAAAAGCAATTGACTAGTCAACATGCAAAAAAACCTATCACATTAATATGCAAAACCTAACCTATGACCTATCACATTAACAATTATAAAAACTGTTAAATCATGTACTTATGCAAAACCTAACCTATGACCTATCACATTAACAATTATAAAAACTTACAAGCATATGCAAAAAGAAAATCATCTTTGCCACTGATAGGGGGACTCCAAACCTATTCAGTACAGCTATCTGTTCAGTCAAGACAGGGCCGACACTGGCAGGCAATGCTGTATGCTCAGTTCAGGCTCTTGCTTCAATCAGATCCGGATGATGATGAGTTCCAGTCTATTACCAACCTCTGAGCCTTTTATAGGTTTGAGTATGCCATAGGGTCAATAGGTTCAATTGATTACACCTAGGCCATTAGGTAATCATTCAATTGATGATATTTAGATCACCAGTTTATTCATGAGCTAATGAACTGTTTTTAAAACATTACAAATCATTTCCTGAGTTGTCAACAAGCCCCGTAATGTCTAGTTTTATACATTACTTCCTCCTTTCAGAAAGCCGTTTGCCCACACACCTGTGGTATAGTTCCTCTTTGAAATCCCCCTCTGTCTGGTAAACAACTTTTAAACTGGCAAACAACTCCAAAGGTTAACTAAAGTTCAGTTTTACCAGCATCAGTATGCAAGGCTTGCCTTTAAAGCATAATTCTTTTAGATTTCATGTATGTATATAACATTAAGCAGCATATCATGTATTTATTCAATTAACAGCATATCAATCTAACATTAAGCACACCTACAAACACACAGCAGTTCAATGGCTTAGGGCATCAAAAATCAGGTAAACTGTGTGGATCCGTCACAACATTTCAAGTGCAATAAATGTAGATGGAAATACAGATTATGTTAAATATAGGGGACAACCAAAAACATGTTATTTTTGTGGAAAAGACAATCATTTGATTAGCAATTGTGATAAAAAATGTTTTATTTGTGGGAAGTCAGGACATGAAGCTAAAAAGTGTGATGTGATATGTAAAATATGTGGGAAAATGGAACATGTCTGGACTGATTGTGAAGAAAATGTAGAAGTTAAAGAACAAGAACAAATACATGAATCTATAGATAGGGGTATAGAAAAAGAATGTGAAGAATGGATTGATAATAAAGAAAAAATAGAAGATAAAAAGATGAAAATGAGGAATGGAAGAATTGATACAAGAAACAAGTGAAGGTGAAGAAGATGCAAACTGGAGAGTGGTGAGAGGCAAAAAGAACTCTATGGAGAAGAGACTGAAAGATAGAAAAAGAAAGTTTAAAAGTGTAGTCATGAAAGAAAATTTTCTTCTCCTTTCAACTTTTCCTGTTATGGGTCACCACAGCAGAACAATAGTCCACAGAATGATTTGCAGTGGGGTTTTATAGTGTTCAGTTGCCAGCCTATTGCCCAACCTTCCATAGAAGGCATGCACATGCACACACTCACACCTAGGGGCAATTTAGAATGTCCAATCCACCTGCAGCATGTCTTTGGGACGTAGGAAGAAACTGGAGCACCCGGAGGAAACCCGCTTGACTGCATGGAGGACATGCAGACTCCACACAGAAGGCACCCCAGCCGAGAACCAAACTGGAGAACCTCTTGCTGTGAGGTGGCAATGCTAACCACTGCACCACTGTGGCCACCTGTAGTCATATGAGAAAATAAAAAAGTAAAGGGTAAGTGAAAGGAAATTGCAAGACTTCACCAAAACTAGTCTGCAAATCTTAGCAATAAATGTTAATAGTATAAAAACATTAAAATGCAAATAGGTATCTTACAATGGTGTGCATTACTTGATATGCATATAATTATATTACAAGATATAAGAAAGTTAATGGAGGAAGAAAGGTTACAAATGGAAATATTACGGGGTGATAATATTATTTGGAATATGGAGAAAGATACATGTTCAGGTACTGCAATGTTATGTAACGAAGCAATAAAAGTTTTAGATTATACTATTGCAGAGTTAGGTAGAACAATAGTAATAGATATAAGAATGAAAAAAGATGTATATAGAATTATTGCAATTTATGCAAATGTTACAATGAAAGAAAGAGAAGTAATATTAAAAATATTCTGAACTATGTAGGAGTAAATATGGAAATATTCGTGGGATACTTTAATTGTGATTTAAGAAAAAATGTAAAGTGATGTTAGGAAGGTATATGAAATAATGAAAAGTGGAAAGTTATGCATATGGGATGAGAAACACTGGCCTTTTAAAAGAAATGAGATGAAGCTGGAAATTGCTTATTTTATAATATCTGATAGCCTAAAACTAGTACAAAAGGAATAAAGGAAACAGGATTTTTAGATCATTTAGCTATATGGGGAGAAGTACAATAAAAAGAAAGATATATAAGATTAGGAAAAAGTATTAATAGACTTAACAAAACAGATTTAGATAAAGAGGGAAGATAAGAGATTAAACAATTATGAAAGGATCATGTAAACATGAGAAAAAAATAAAAGTTTTTTTTTACAATATCAAGTAATGAGAAAGAGGAAAGAAAAAGTAAAATATAAGCGAAAAAGTCGGGAGGTGTTGAAAGATATAATAGAAAACACAATATTTATTTCTGAAAAGGAAAAGAAGATATATCAAATGAATCAGAAGATAAAAATGTATAACCAAAGATATTTTACAGGGAAGAAAAGAAGAGGTGGCACCATATTTAAACAAGATTGTTAGGGGAAATGAGAGAGTAATAAGGGTATTGAAGAATAGTGAAGGCGAGAGAGTGAATATTCAAAAACAAATACTTGAGGTAATAAGGATGGACATAGAGAATATATTTAAAAACAGATATAGAAGAAAAGCAGAAATGGAAAGTTAAAAAAATCAGTGAAATGGATAATGAGTATATGGAAAAAATATAAGTCTAGGAGAACTTAATATCATTTTAAAGGAATTAGATATGGAAAAAGCTACAGGAATCAATGGTATTGAGTATCACATATTGTAATATGGTAGAATGTCAAAAAGTGTGTTTCGTGGAGGTATTAAATGAATGTTTGGAAAAAGGAATAGTGGACAAAGAAATATGTACAGAGGTTATGAAATTTATATGGAAAAAAACGAGACAGAGGATATAAGTAATTAGATATTGAGAGAGGTAATATAAGATATTATACATAAAGAGGTAGACACAAAGTTATGGTAGGAGACATAAGTAAAGCTTTTGATAGAATATAATATAATGCTTTGTGGGATATATTAAGACATTATAATATAAGTGATAAAATAATAAAAATATTGGTGTCTGCATATGAGAATTATAATGTGAGAGTGATATTAAATGGGTGGTTAATTAATGAAATAAAAACAGAATGTAGGATAAAGCAGGGATGTCCAGCCAGCAGTATTTTGTTTGCATTAGTTATGAATGTAGTTGTTAGTAAAATGAATACTGGGTTGAGAAGGGCAAGATATAGAATAACAGAAGAAATTCAAATTCCTACAATTTTTACGTACACAGATTATATCATTTTAGTTATGAAGAATAAAGAATGGATGGAAGAAGGGATCAGAAGGTTAAATAAGTACTTAAAAATGCTTTGGTTATGTATAAACAAAGATAAAAGTAAAGGCATCAGGACAATAGATAGTATGGAAGGGATTATATTCAATAATGAGCTTCAAAGCAAAAAAGAGAAGCTCCCTGGCAATTAACTGTTTGAGAATAATGCAGGAAATATTCAACAGTCACCAAAAACTTCCAGCAGAAACACAGCAGAGGTATAGAGGCAATATTAATGCTTGCCTTGCAGTATGCCAATAATACCTGAGACATAGCAATATTAACAACAGTCCAAGTTGTAAATATCACAGACCTGTGACTGAAGAATAAAAGCATAGTGCTCTTGCTGTAAAGCTTCATCAAATCACAATTAGAAACACTGAACTAACATTTAAATACTAACTACCAAAAATGTGCCTTTTTTAACCAATGAAATTCAAACATGACACAAGTTGCTAAGCTATTGCGTACAAAGCAAAAAACTTCAGTTGCAAATAAATAAAATACTTATAAAGACAAAACAAAAAAATCACCTTTCCAGCCTTCTGCTTTTCAAGCATGTCACAAATTGCTAAACTACTGCATGCACAGCAGGAAACTTCAGTTGTAAATAAATAAAACACTTATAAAAACAAAACAAAAAACATTTAAAAATCACCTTTTCAGCTTTCTTCTTTTTTTCAAGACAGGTTTCATAGACACATATTCATTGAATCCATGTCCCGAGTGTGATCTTAGCTTAAAAATCCATCTCAGTTCAGTTTTATTCAGAAGGCTGGAAAGGTGATTTTTATGTGTCTTTTTTGTTTTGTCTTCATAAGTGTTTTATTCATTTGCAACTGAACTTTTTTGATGTATATACAGTAACCTAGCAACTTGTGACATGTTTGAATTTCATTGGTAAAAATAGATACAATTTTACTTGTTAGTATTTAAATGTTAGTTAAGTGTTTGTAATTGTGGTCTGATGAAGCTTTATAGTGAAAACAATAACCTTCTTTTAACATTTATTTATTTATTTAACATTTGTTGACCGGGAATGTCCGACTAGGTTCCACAGAGCCTGTTTTCAGCGGTGGCCCGGGGAGAAATGCTCCAGATGCATGTCTTTGGAATGTGGGAGGAAACCGGAGTACCCGGAGGAAACCCACGCGAACACAGGGAGAACATGCAAACTCCACACAGAAGGCACCCCAGCCGAGAATCGAACCGGAGAACCTCTTGCTGCTCTTTTATAATAAACTATGCTTTTATTCTTTGATCATTGTTCTGTGATATTTACAAACTGGACTACTGTTAATATTGCTCTGTTTTAGGTATTATTGGCATACTGAAAGGAAAGCATTTATGTTCCTTCTCTACCTCTGCTATGTTTCTACTGGGATTTTTGGTGACTGTTCAATAATTAGGTTATGTATTTTAGTAAGACAATTTGGGATGAATGTTGTTGTTTGTCTTTCGGCTTTTCCTGGTTAGGGGTCGCCACAGCAGAACTCCAGTCCGCTAATGATTGGCAGTAGATTTTCACGAATGCCGAGGTGCCAGCTCGACGTTCAACCTTCAATGAAGGCACGCCCATTTACACATGTCTTTCAAATTCCCACCCAACCGCAAGGAGGACATGCAGACTCCACACAGAAGACACTCCCCACACTCCAGCCGAGAATCGAACGGGAGAACCTTTTGGTGTGAGACAACAATGCTACCACTGCACAACCACAGATCTGTATAGGAAAAACAATGGGAAAAACTAAACAGAAAATAAGAGGAGTTTGTATGTTTTGGAGGTCGTATAAATTGTTTTATAAAATGTATTTAATAAATTCTATTTTTTTAGGTAAAATTTCTTATTCATCTGATGTTTATATGTTACCATCCAAGTTTGAAAAAAAATGGTTTTCTATTGTATTTTCTTCTATATGGGGATAAATGTTGAATCCTGTAAGAAGAGGGAGTCTGTATGTTAAAGAAGAAGATGGAGGACAAGGATTAATCAATCCAATTGTATATAGAGCTTCACTGAACTTTTACAAAGTATTGGTAGGATTAGAAAATAAATATAAGGATTTAATAAATCTTGTAATGAAAGATAAATATAAGAATTTTTGAGAGAAAATAAGGTCTGGGAAAATATGAAAAGATTTAGTAATTGAAGATATGAGAGAATATCAGAATAACTTTTTTGTGTAAATTGAATATAAAACTGTAGAAATAATAGAAAAGAGCGGTATGCTAATATAAAGAATGCACATTATTTTATATATATATATATATATATATATATATACCCATGGAACCATTTAGGAAATGAAGAAAGAAATCTGATTAAGATAAGACTTTTATGGAGCAGAAAAATTTATGAATGTAATGATTTTATGTGGAGAGTGACAAAATGAAAATTGCCTGTCAAAGCTAATATGCCTTATAAAAAATCAACATAGGGTGTGCCATTATTGTTGGTAGTGTCAAACAATGGAGCATGTATTTTTAAATTGTTCAAGAGTAAAGGAATTATGGAAAAAAGATTGTGATGATAAGATATTGAAAGTTTTTCAAAGTGTTGCAGAAATAAATAAGAACATGTTGGAATATGGGTACTATGGTAACAAAAAAGAGATTGATAAAATATTGTTTTATGTTGTATTGACAAAATGGAACAAGAGATTAAATGAAATCAAATTTAAAGGTAAATGGGTATTGTCTGAAATTTTGAAAAATATATGTTTTGGGTTGTGGAAAAAAGAGTGGGGGATAATTAAGACACAGGGAATTGTGTTATATGTTAGCTAAAATGTAAATACTTGTAAATAATGTATAATGTGTAAATAATGTGTATAAGTTGTATTAACAATAAAGAACCCCTACTCATTAGGCAAGTGTTTGTTCCATTCCTAGAGCAGTGGCAGCTGGGAGAACAGCATTCAAGGAGATCCAAGATGGCAGATAGCACAGAGGCAAATGCCAGTGCAGTACTTGAAGCATTAAAATGATTCTGAGGAGCTGTTTCAGCTGAATGTATTTATTTCATTGGGAAGTAAACATTCAAAACAATGATGGCTGTGTTATTACAATCCTCCAGTTGGGAGGATGGTAGGATGATATTTTGGGTAAATTCTTGTTGCAGAGTGAGGTGGGAAGTGGAAAAGATGATTCATGAAGTGAAATTATGGACAAAATTCATTCAGAGGAACTGGAAGCTATTTTGAAAGAAGATTGCCAGACAAAGAAATCATATGCTATGACTGTTAAGGAAACTGCTGGGAAAGTAATGAGAAATGAATAGAGGAAAGAAAATGTCAACAATCAAAGGACAATTATGGTGAGAATTCAGAGGAAAAAAAGAAAAAGAAATGGACAGGCATGCCATTTGGGATAATTTAATGGTCCCATTTGGAGTGAAGGCTCAGGAGGTAAGAGCTTTTATTCTTATTCATTAAGAGATATTTTGTGACATTATTTTTAAGACCAGTTTGGTTCTGGAAAGTTTTTTGGGGGAGTACGAGAAGAAAAACAACAGTAATCTATGGAATTCTTATGTGGTTAAAGCATTTCACAGAGAGACAAAAAAGAAAATCCATGTTCAGTTTTGAACTGAAGTTGAATAAGAGACTTTAAAGAGACATTTAAGCAAACTTTGTAAAGAAGCTATGGACATTAGCAAAGTCTATGATAACAGAGGATTATGAACTGGGGAATTGGCTTGTCATATTGTAGTAAAATGGAGAAAGAAAAAAAATTGTCCAAATCTCTAGTATGATAAATGCAGAGGGTTACAGAAAATATTGGGGACAACCGAAAACGTTTTTTTTCCTGTGGAAAAGATGAGCATTTGATAAGTAACCGTGATAAGAAAGAATGTTATATTTGTGTGAAAATGGATCATAATGCAAAAAAAATGTGAACTGAAATGTTATTAATGTAACAAAATTGGGCATTTATGTATGGATTGTAATCTGGAGAAAAAGGATGAAGAAGAAGAAAAAAGTGAGGACAGTATACTGAAGAAAAAGACCCAATAAAAGATAAAGAGGAAGTAGGAAAGCAAGATCAAGGTAAAAAGCAAGATAAGGATAAAGAGAAAAATGAAAGAGAAGATAATACAGAAGATTCTGAAATAAGTGACGAGGAAGGTATAAATTGGAAAATGATGAAAGGTAGAAAGAATTCTATTGGCAAAAGAGTAAGAGACAGAAAAAGAAAGTTTAAAGGGATAAGTGTGAAAGAGAAAAAAGAAAGGAAATGGATAATGCAAATTAGATAAATACTTCAGATTTATACAATTCTGGTAAGCTACAACATAGACATAATAACAACTTCAGAGTGCTTTCAATAAAGGTAAATAGTATCAAAAATATGAATAGAAGAATAGGCATCCTAAACTGGTGTAGTAAGTATGATGTTGATGAAATAATAGTGGAAGATGTAAGATTTATGACACAAGAAGAAAGATTACAAACAAAGAAACTTTGGGGAGGTGATACAATATAGAAGCTTAAAAAAGAACTATGTTCTGGCATAGTTGCACTTTGTAGAAAATCAGTGAATATATTGAACATAACATTGGCAATGATGTTCTGGCACAGTTGTACTTTGTAGAAAGTCATTGAAAATACTGAACATAACATTGGCAATGATGGGTAACTATTGCAGATCTCAGATGACAAAATCAAGCATATAGAATTATAGCATCATATGCCTATGTTACAAGTAAAAAAAAGAGAAAATTTATTTCATACAATTTTGGAGCAAATAATATGAATATAATATTAATGTGAAATTTTAATTGTGATTTGAGAGGAAAAAGAAGAGAGGAAATGATATTAAGAAAATTGTTGAAGTTATAAAATGTGGCAAGTTAAAGACTTGGAATAATAATTTGTGAACATATAGTTGAGGTATATATAAGATGGAAATAGTTTATTTTATCATATCACATGGATTAAATATAGCCAAGGGAGAGACACTTGTAAGAGGCTTTTAAGATCACTCAGCCCTATGGATAGTAATAGAAGAAAATAAGGAGTGTATCAGAATAGGGAAAGGAATAAAAAGAATGAACAAAAACTCCTGGGATGAAAGTGGGAAAAAGTAAGTGTGTGTTTATGGAAAGATCATATTTCCACTAGAGTATGTTATAAAAACTGATCTGAGTGGTAGCTAGCTTTGAAAGAAAAAATATATAAAAAAGTTTTTTTTACAATAGCAATCAGTTGTAAGAAAAGTGGAATAAGACAAATTATAAAACAGTATGCGTGGATGCTTGAAAGGATTTGGAAAGGAGTGACAGAGAATATCATGTGATACAATGTAGAATTTATGAAAAAATCAAGAGAAAATTAAAGAATTATTATTTAAGCAAAAATATTATTTACAAGATAGAAAGGAAGAGGTATCATCTTATTTGAGTTGTATGCTTAAAGAGAATATTAAATGAGAGAAAGGAAAGAACATAGAAAAGAGGAGAGAAGATCTCAAGAACAAATTATGGATATCATAATAAATTATGTAAAGAAAATATTTCAAGATAGAAAGAAAATACAAAAAATGTCAAGTAAAAAAATGACAGATCATGAAAATAAGGAATTGGGAAATGAGATTTCCTGTTATGAATTAGATAAGATTAGATAATTAAAGTTGACCTAGTAGTCAGGGATCTGGGTACACACATAGACTGTAGCCTTACCTTCACCCACCACGTGGAGACACTGGTGAGGAAATACTTTTATGTTGTGCAACCTATAAGTAAGAGCATGGCATCTAGGTCCAAAGAAGTTATTATCCCATTGTACTCAGCCCATATCAGACCAATTATAGAGTACAGTGTTCCCTTCAGTATGTACCTGACAATGCATATGCAGCAACTAGACCGACTTCAAAGGTTCCTTACAAAGAGAATACAAGGCATAACAAACATGCCTTATGCAGAGTGCCTTAAAGTCCTTTCCTTCTACTCAGCCTCCTATAGATTGCTGAGGGGTGATCTACTACGCTTGACATATAAGACATCCACAAACCCCACACTTATGAATCTCCTGCATATTTGTACATCAAACAATACCAGAAATAGAAGGTCTAAGGACCTGAATTTTGTCTGTGACTTAAAAAGAACATCCTGGAGAGATAGCTGTCCCAGAGTCTGCCTATCCTATGAAACAGGCTTCCCGTACATGTGAAGCTGATTCTGTCTATTACCCAGTTTAAGGACAACCTAGACCAGTGGATGGGGAATAAGAAATTTACACCACTCCTGTCACCCTTGTCCCTTATGGAGAGAGGTAGCATATAAATGTCTGGCCCTCAACATCTTACTTGAATACAGGACAACATTATTCTTTTTGGAAAGCATGGCTAGGCTTAGAAAGCACCCCATCCCCTGGATCATTAGCCTAGTAATAATAAATGAATCTAAGTCAGTTTCAGGATCAGAGGGAACAGGATGTTAATTTTATAAGAATTTTATGGATTTGCAGAAAAAATACTTCTTAAAAGTTATGAATGAGTGGTTAAATGTATATGTTTATATATATATACAGATTTATTCAGTGGTATAGTAAAATTTGTATAGAAAAAGGAAGATAAAAATAAAATTGAAAATTGGAGGTCTGTAGTTTCAAACAATAGAGATTATAAGAGATTTATGAAAATAATTCAGAAGAGAATGGAAAGCAAAATGAAAAGTATTATGGAAGACAACATATATAGTTTAAAGTGAGAATGATGTCAGGAATTATTCATAGTAAGGGAAATTGTAGATGATACTATAAATAGGACTGTTGAGACCAAGGTCATAAAAGGAGATTTAAATAAATCTTTTGATACAATACAACATGAACTTTTGTGGACAATTATGTAAGAGTATAACATTAGTAAGAAAATTAAGAACGTATGTTGTTCTGCATGTAATAAAAATAAAGTAAGAATTTTACTGAATGGATGGTTACACAAAGAAATAAATATAAAGAATGTCATACATCAGGAATGTCCTATGACTACTATATTATTTGCATAAGTTATGAATGTATTAGTCAGAGATGTAAATTTGTACATGAGAGGTGCTACTTATAATACTAATCTGGAGATAAAAATTCCAGTCATGTTTACTTATGCAGATGATATTATTTTGATTTTGAGAAACAAAGTCTGACCAAAAGAAGCTATATTTTATATTCATCAATGTTAAAATATAATAAGCATGACTTATAAAGAAAAAAGTAAAGGACTGCACAATATAGTAAAGATAGGAGGAGGATCTTTCTCGGTGAAAGAAATCTCTGTGTTAGGAATAAGATTTGGGGGTAAAAATGTTATTCAGGAACAATGGAATATGATATAAGATGAAACAAAGGAGCTTTGTTGTTTTAGGAAAACATACAAGCTATCAGACCAGATATAGAGTGCAATGCTCCCTTCGGTATCCACTTGACAAGGCATATGCAATAACTAAAGCAATTTCAGAGGCTCCTTACAAAAAGTATTAGGGCTGTACCGAATATTCACTTCGTATTCGCTTTGGTTCCAAATAACAGGCTGAATAGTCTATTCGTATTTGGCTGAATAGCGGCACTCAGACTGAATACGAATAGTGGTGACGTGTCCGCGTATCTCCATGTATACAGTTCTGTACATGAGTAAGCTCACTGCTGCAACCAGTCTGTAGCTGTATTGGCAGCATGGTCCATGTCAACTGATGGGCCGTCCTTATTCTGTAATGTTGTACCGGTAAGATTTTAACTACCTTAACATGGAATCAATGGGATGCTGTGTAAAAAAAAAAAAAAAAAAAGCTGTGGTGAAATGTATTGAAGGGAGGTAGCTGGCATCATGTTAGATCTTTTATGCCTGTGCATGCTAGGCTGTGGTTGCACCAGAGAGCTTATTGACATACAGGACAGTCATCAGCATATTATTGAAACTGTGTTACCTTGTAGCTTATTTTTGTATGATCGTATTATAGCTGTAACTTAAGTGAAGTTTACATTTTGGTAGTTCACTGATGAATAAGCAAAGTCCAGTTTGGAATTATTTCAAGATATGTGCTGACGAAACGAAAGCAATGTGCCAGTTGTGCAAAGCAGTCATCTCTCGCGGAGGTAAATCAGCAAAGTCATTTACATCTCCACTAAATCATCATTTGTCCTATAAGCATCACGAGGAATACAAAGAAGTCGTTAACAAGAAGAAAGCAGCAACAGCAAGTGGGACGTCTGATACTCAGCAGACTGGCAAGGTTCAGCAAACACTGAGCGACATGATTGGCAAGAAAAAAACATGGTTCATTCATAGTCCTGAGGCAAACAAAATGCATTGTGCCATCGCAAAAATGAATGCCACCGACATCCAGCCATACCCAATTGTTGATGATAGAGGCTTTAAAGAATTGACTGATGCACTTGAGCCTAGATACGTGCTACCAAGCCACAAATACTTCACTGAAAAAAATCATACCAGAGATGTACAACACAGTGCGAGGCCATGTCCAAACTGCTATCAGTGAAGCATGATTTCTCTGTCTAACCACAGACACATGGATGGTACAGATAACAATAGAATCCTTCATGAGCTTAACTGCACATTGGATTGATGACACATTTGCATGCAGATCTGCCATCCTTCATTGTCAAAAATTTGATGGGCAGCACATTGGGTCTCGACTAGCTGATGCTCTACTTGACATGATGAATCGCTAGAATATTGACAAAGAACAAGTCCACTTGGTCTTACGTATTGGAGGTGCCAACATGGTCAAAGCATTACGGGATGCAGATTTGCCCAGTGTCAGTTGTTTTGCCCACACTCTGCAGCTGGCTCTGAAAGATGCAATTCTGACACAGCCATCTGTTGCTGACTTGATAACATTGTCACAGAAGATTGTGGGACATTTCTGACACTCTTCAAGCACTACCTCATGCCTTCATGCCATCCAAGAAGGACTTGGTGTACCAAAACATCAGCTTCAACAGGACGTTGTCACCAGCTGGAATTCAATGTATCAGATGTTGGATTGGTTGTTGGAGCAAAAGAGAGCTGTGTCTGTGTACATTGCTGAATGTGACAACAAATCCAGCAAGGCACTGTCCCTGACAACAAACCAGTGGGCTTTAGCAGCAAGAATTGTTTCAATTCTTAGGCCGTTTGAACAACTAATGCATGAAATAAGTTCTTGTTTTTCAATGATCCTACCAGCTATTCAGGCTGTCTTGTTGTATCTGCAGAAAGACATAGCTGATAATGGAATCAAAAAGACAGTCAGCAAACTTATAACATCCTTAACAAGGAGATTTTCTGACTTGTATGAAAATGGCATTTACACAGTTACAGCCAGCTTGGATCCACGCTTCAAGCTGCATTTCTTGACACCTGTGCAGCAGGTAAAAGCCAAAACAGACATTGTTATTGCAATGTTACTGTGTCAGCCAATGTCAGTTCAGCCTACAAATTAGCCATCTGAAGTTGTTTCTGAAGTGACTGAAGTGAATGAACAACCACCAACAAAAATGACAAAGACAGCAGCAGAAGACGCTTGGTCATCTTGGGATCAGTTGCAGCCTGTTCTGGCACTGAACAGTGATAAATCTGTCTCCAGAGAAACAGAACTGAGCAATTTTCTGACAGAGCCCTGTGTTCTGAGAGACACTGACACACTTAATTGGTGGAAAATGAACATGTCCAGATTTCCAACATTGTGTCATACGGCTAAGCGCTACCCTTCTGCGCCACCTACAAGAATGCCAAGTGAACGTCTTTTTAGTATGGCTGGTGATACCTTCAGTGAAACAAGAAACTGTCTTAATGCTGACAACATGGAACAATTGATGTTTTTAAAAGCTAATGCAGTATTCCTGAGTTTATTTTATTTATTTATTTTATTTTATTTTACATTTGTTAACTGGAAAAGTCCAACTGGACACAGGTCCATTTTCAGCAGAGGCCCGGGGAGAAAAGCTCCAATTACATAAATTGACAAGTTCACAATGATAGATATTTACATTCAGGAAGATAGCATTTTAAGACTGACAGTATATTACAAATTTAAAGGAAAATATGAATAACTTAGAAGAGAATATAACTTAGCAGATATTCCATGGTACAATCAGAACAAGATGTATTATATACAGAAATCATTCAATAGTAGGCAGATAGAGTAGTTGGTACTATTGTCATATCTTGACAGTCCAGTGTGTTTAATTTCTCAGGTGTTACAGAAAGTTACTGTGAGTAGTTTAATGGATGACATAATACATTTAGAATATGACAAATTGCACATTGATTTAATATAGTAGAAAAATAAGGTGGTGACGCTTGCTTATCATGACAGTGGATTACATTTTATTGCTTATGGTTACGTAAAGGCCATATTTAGTATGTGACTCTAGCTATCATTGATGGAGAGTATGGGAGTTATTTAGAAGTCTGGTATTTATCCTGTGGTGAGACAAGGGCATAGTCTGTCATTCTTGACGTGAGTTTTAAGAAGTTTTTTGAGTTGGGTGGTAGAATTATTGGATATTAGTTGGGTAGGAAGGGAGTTCCAGAGTTTTGAAATGGAGTGGCAATAGACAGCTTTACCTGCCTCTTTGTTGTGTTTGGTGACTTCTAGGTGATTTAGGGTACAAGATCTCAAGGTTCTGGCTGTGATGTGAGGTTGTATAAGTTGTTGAAGAACTGGGATTTTGTTGGAGTGGTAAAATACTTTGTGTGCTAGTGACAGTTGATTTAGTTGCAGTACTTATGGGAGTTTTAGCCAGTTAAGTTTGTTGAGGGACTCACAGTGATGGGATTGGTAGGGTGACGCTGATTGGTAGGGTGACGCTGTAGCAAATCTTGCTGTCTTATTATAGCAGGTTTCTAGCTTATTTAGATCTGTTTTACGAAGGTTAATTAGCACAAGGGATGCATAGAGCAGGGTAGATAGTAGGTGTGTTCTGGCTATTGTTGTTTTAGATTGCTTTGAAAGATAGTGTCTGTTAAGATTGAGCAGTCCTAATTTTTTGTGAACTTTCTTTATGGTTTGGGCTATGTGAACATCAAATCTAAGGTGGTTATTAATTTCTACACCTAGTAGTTTGGTGTGGATGCCAAGGATGATAGCAGTATTGTTTTTGGAGGTGATAGTAAAGTTGTATGGTAGGGAAAGGGATCTATGAGAGCTAAAGAGGAGTAATTTTGTTTTATACAGGCCTAAAGCAGATGCCATATGCTGACCGTCTAAAAAAACTCCAGCTATACTCTGTGGCATATCGTCTACTCAGAGGTGCTCTCTGCTTAACATACAAGGCCATGTCAAATCCTGAGCTGTTGGACATGCTCCACTTAAAGAAATCCCAATCCCTCAGATCCACATGCTCCAGGGATCTAAACCTTGTCATCACACTAAACAAAATATGCTGGAGGGATAGGTTCCTGACCCAGAGACCCCCCATACTCTGGAATAGACTGCCCATACATGTCAAGCAGAGCGCCTCCTTGGCCCTCTTCAAAAGGAACCTTGATGATTGGATGGGAGATAGGAAATTCACCCCGGGGATCACATCAGTCACCCTGCTAGACAGGGGTCCAGGGAAGTAAATATTGTGGGAAGAAATATCCAGGGAATTGTTATGGCTAGGCTTGTATAGGCCCTAGGGCCAATAGCCTAGTACCAACCTATGAACCTATTAGGGTTAGGAATGAGTTGGGAATGAGTTGCTGGTTGGTGAACCAAGTTTCGGCTAGTGAGAAGCACTCTTGTGTTAGGGAGAGGAGGTGTTCGGGTGTGGGAGCTGCACATATCATAGTGGTGTCATCTGCGTATTGGATTAACAAGGCTTTAGGTGTGGCAGATGGGAGTTGATTGGTGAAGAGAGTGAAAAGTAAAGGACTTAGGATGGAGCTTTGGGGTACTCCAATGGAAACAAGCAGTAAGGAAGATATTTGGTTCTGCCATTGTACTGCCTGCTGCCTACTTGATAGATAGCTCTCAAAACATGTAAGAGAGGAGATACTAAGGTTCAGGGCTGAGAGTGAGTGGAGAAGTTTAAGGTGGTTAACCATATCAAAAGCTTTGGATAAATCTAAGAATATAGCAAATACTAGTTGTCCATTATTTGCGTGATGATTAATGGTGTTAGTGAATGATGTAAGTGCAGTGGTGGTACTATGGAAGGGTCTAAAGCCATGCTGTTGTGTTGATAATTTAAATAGTAGGTAAGCTATGAGTTGTGTGTGTATTACCTTCTCAAGGATTTTAGATAAGGGTAATAGTATGGCAACAGGCCAATAGTTGTTGAGTTCAAATGACTTGCCCCCTTTGTGTAGTGGTATGATATGGGAAATTTTCCTTAAATGGGGTACTGTACATTCTGAGATGGATCTGTTAATAAGGATGGTTGCAGGGTACATCAGTAAAACTTTTGACAGCTATTTGGTAACATCAGTAAAAAACTTTGACAGCTACTTTGTAACATAAGTAAAAAGCTTTGACAGCTATTTGGTCATGGCTCTGTTGTGGTTTTTTGGTTTTGTGGTAAGTTAAATGTATGTATATGATTATGTACAATAACAATTTCTTACTTTTAGCCCTCGTCATAGTGCACAGACAGCAGAACACAGCACAGAACAGTTTGCAAAACTTGACTTGATGTTTAACTATTTTGTTTAGTGCTTAGTTTACCTCATGACTTGACTAAAACAACTATTCGTATTCGGCCGAATAGTTGGTACAACTATTCATATTCAGCCGAATACTGTTAACCCCCTATTTGGTAGAGCCCTAAAAAGTGTACAAGGCGTAACAAACCTGCCATTTGCAGAGCACCCTAAAGCCCTTTCCCTCTACTTACTCTCCTTTCCCACATCATTCACACAAGCAAACATTACCTTTGCATATACTTACATACATAAAATTTAACCGCCGCAGATTGTGCAAAAAAAGGCGTAACCAAGAAAACCACCAACAATATCCAAAGTTTACTAAAAACGTGTATTTGACTAATTAACTTATAATGGGAAAGACTGCATATTTAGCTAGTGTCTATATGTTGCTAATAATCTATGAAAAAGAAATGCTAAATGTACTTTTTTCCTTTAAGATGAGGGTTCAAGATTGAACCCAATGAAGTGAGGAGTCTTATACATGGACAAGGAAGATGGAGGTTTAGGATTAATAAACCCAATTGCTTATGCTGCTTCTTTGAACTTGTACAATGTTATGCTTTGGATAAATAATAAAAATGAAAAGTTAGTAGTAAATTTACTAAAGTACAAATATAAGCGCCAATTTTCAAAACAGGAAAAGTTTGTTTAAATGAAGTAATGAGATGTTATCAAAGAAAAATTATTTTTGGAAAATAAAAACTTTTGACATAGAAAATTAGGGGAAAGGTGGTTTAAAAATATCATGTTACAATATTATTATGTTAATCCTTGAGCTAGCAAATGAAAACATTAAAGCTATAAAATTAAGCAAGTAGAATGTCAAGATGTTTTTATGCAGATTAATGATTAATAAATTCACGGTAAAGGGAAATATGCCATATAAAAAAATCTGTGAAAGAGTTTGTATATATTATAGTAAAGAAGAAACTACAGAACATGTTTTCTTACAATGCATTAGGGTTGCAAAAATGTGGGAAAGATTGTGTAAAGAAAATTTCTTTGAAAATATAAAGGAATTAAATGAAGTAGATGTGGATATGATTATATATGGATATTACAATCATAAAAATAAGGAATATGTTAGTAAAATAGATAAAATATTATTTTATGTTGTGAGGACCATTTGGAGTGAAAGGATAAATGAAATTATGCTTAATGGTAAATGGAGACTAACAGTAATCTTAAGGAAAATTAGATGGCGGTTGTGGAAAAATGTAACATAGTAATGGAAAGGTATGGAAATTTGTAAAATGTATAAATTTATAAATATGTAAGTTTGTAAATAGTAGTGCACATATTTTTTTTTTCAAAATAAAGAAACCCCTACTCTTTTTGATAGGTGCCATGGGATCTTTTACATTCATTTGAGTTTTTGTGAACCAATATGACCATACTACTCTTTAATGAATTGGTACAGTTTTTAATGATACTTGCTGTTGCTTTCAGGTAGTGCTTGCCAAAGAAAGTTGATTTTAAGGGCTGTCTATATGGAGGCCACCCAGAAATTAATATGTGTTCAAAGGTTTGCAATGCAATGTTATAAATGCAAAAGCTACCCACTGAACTTAGCAAAACAGCAGTTGCCTAATTTATGCATTGTTACATGGCCTGAAATTGCCAAGTAAATCTGGTATAGATTTTCACAAAAAAGAAAGCATATCAAAACATGGCACTTTGTTTATTAAATAATATTGTTTTATTAAACTGAAAGTCAAAAATAAGAGTTTGGTAGTACAAACTCTTCTTCATGACCTGAAACAAAAATTCTGCCACCAAAACTCTGCAATCTCTCATACCGATTTGGGTTTAGTCCCAAAATAAATTCAGGTAGCTTCCCCCAGGCTGGATTCTCAGCTGAATATGTCCAAAAATCTCAAGATATTTATTTACAATTAACGATATGCCATTTTCAGGAGATAATTTTAAACTCTCTAGAAATGGACAAATACTTTTACATGTGACACTTCTCTGATAGAATAGTAGAACTGTATAATAGTCATTGCTTCTGCTACCACTAAATGCTACACAAGGCTAATTATAAAATAAAAAATAACAATAATGTAATACAAAACAAAAAAGTGAATGCTAAAACTATGTTAATAGCACCTGATGATCAATTGTTTTAGTGTCATATAACATCCCAGACAGGCTGGCCTGTTTAGTTACTATATGAGACGATCTTCCAAACTGAAACTGAGATATTGCTTATGCTCACGACTTGCTCACATCATGGTGAACTAGCCATGTGGTGAGATTGCTTCTGATGCTGAGGAACAACAGGACTTGTAGTGTGATGTTAACAATCCATAGACATTGTCTCTGGTGGGCATTTCATGTGAACTTCTATCTCCATAGGTAGTTCATCGACACCTCAAAACAGTACACTTTAAAGAGCAGATAAGCCATATGAGGTAAGGATTCTAAATGATACCTATATGTCCAGCAATTTCACTGGAAATAAGGGGGAGTCGGTGCCATATGGCTGCAGTATTCCATAGCTGTAGAACTTTCTAGATCAAATATCAATTATGTGTTTCATACTTATCAAAGTACCCACAGAAATAACATAAGCATAGGGGTAGCATAGGGGTTAATAACTACAGGCAAAAATAAATTTTTGTTGCTGCTTTGTAATATAGACCATTTCAAAACAAAAGCTCAAAATATTCCTATTTTCAGGTTAAACTGGTGAGAACAAGCTTTTATTTTATACTGAGATTAAAATAAGCATATTATTCCTTTAATACATTTGCACTTTGTACATTTTAAAATATCTGCATATTCATGTCATTTTAATGAAAATTTATTTTGGCATTGTTTTGCTTTTCCTTATTTTTTGTGTGAATTGTTTTCATGTTGCTAAATCCATTCCTGCTCTAATTAACTATGATACTGCTATATCATATAATACTTTTCAAAATAATCCCAAATATAAATACAAATCATTTTAAGATGGTAACTCTGACCTTTTCATTTTATGGCCTGCAGGGCAAACCACGACCCAAAGTCACCTGGACAAAGGATGGTGAGCCAGTGAACTCCAAGGAGATTAATGTAAGAAACAGTGACAAGGACACCATAATGTTTATCAGAAAAGCTGAACGGAGTCACTCAGGCAAATATGAAGTGGTGGTACAAATTGAAAACATGGAGGACAAGGCGCCCATCGACATCCAAGTTGTCGGTAAGTGAACAGGATGTCTTATGGAATGGTTATCATTTTCCCCTGCTACAAATTTCAGTGAATTACCTCAATAAACACTTGCTCACATGCTGCAGATTAATGTAGTCCATGATAGCCCAATTAACTAACCTAGCTTAACCAGCTTAAAAAATCATTGAAGAAATAGAAACTGCTTAATATATATATATATATATATAAAACTGTTATAATTTAAATATGTTGCTGTTACTATACCTTAAATCCTTGTATTGGTTCACAGTAGCAAACACTGTTCACAGTTTATATAAATTAATATTTTTAGAATAATATTAAGCCATAATAATCTAGCATTTCTACTTCTCTGGCATTTGTGGTACAGACACCTTGCTGTTAGACATATGGAGCAGTAGCAGTCCCGAGCATTAGGACTTACAGCTTCAACATACATTCTTTTTTGTACATAAGTCTGCAGTTGTCAGGCATACTTCACTGAAAACTTGCAGCATGTATTTTATGTTTCTACCATTTGTCAGTTTACCATCTCACATCTAGGCCTAAACTTAAAGAAGTTGTTTTTATATAATATATAAATAGTATGCATTTGCTACCCTGTATTAGAAGATGATTATTACCATTTTGTCTGAAGAGAATTACTTCAGCTAACCATAGCTGTCTCACAGGGAATCATTCACTACTTAACCTGCTCTTTACTAACAGACACACAAGGCATGAGATGTAGTCCCAACTCTAAGTGGCCATTATGCAGTATTTCGCTCATAGCAGGTGTGTTTCTGGATTTTGTGTGTGTCATTACAAAGCGCCTTACCAGTGACCTTAAGCACATTAATTGGGCCCTAGTCCTTGAAAAGACTGTGCCAAGCTTTTCTTTCTGTATAGTTTCTGACCCTGTGTCTGTTGACAAGCAAGCCTCCCCCCATTCAGATCATTCATTCTCTTTACCCAGGAAGTTCACCCAGTATCAGGCTGAAACTGTCCAGGCTGGGATGTGGCATCATTCAAGCAGCCATGAAGGCCCTTTGTGTCTTTGCTGATGTCAAATCCTGGCAATGTGAGTGCTTGTTTTAGTCTAACCCCTGCTTACTTTAAATACTCTAAAGCCCTGTAGCAACTGCCTCATGCTTACTGACAATCACCTCATTACTGTCTTTTAGACATTCCACTTGTGAGGGTGCAAATATTTTCTGATTCTGGAGTCTAACATCTGACTTACCACATACGCCAGTAAGAAGATTACTGTTACATCGCAATCTCCTAACAATATACCTGTTTATTCAAAGGTTAAGAAATCATTACCTAAAGTTCCTAGATACCGTCTTTTAAATAAAAGTCAGCCACATAAGACTAATCATTCTAACACATCAACACATCCACCCTTGCATCCTCCCCCACACCTAAATTGAATCATCCTGGCTTCAAATCTACACCTATAGGACTTCAGAGATTGGAGTTGCACTTGGTACTGTATTAGTAATAGGTGATTCAATAGTTGAACACGCTGATACTCCACTCACCAAGCAGTACAAGGATAGGGTCATAGTCATATGTCTGCCTGGAATCACAATCATTTATGATGTTACCAGAATCCTTAGGTCCTTTCACTCAAAGTATTTGTATGTTCTCATTTGTCACTTAAACTAGGGTGAATGATCTCTGCTTTTCTATTTAAGGGACATGCAGAGAGATATTGCTGAGCTCTCCATGCAAATGTCCAGGGCGGGAAGCACCTTTGTCTTGAGCAGTACGTATCTTGTCTTCTCTGAGAATGATGCAGTAATTCCAATCAAAAGATGATATTAAGAATTTATGTAATGACTAATGTCATTCTAGGGGGATTCACTGTGTGTCAGGATGGGAGGCATTGACTGGCAGACTAGCCTTGCCAGGGAGGGTTTTCACTTCTTTCTTCAAGACTTCTGCATACGGGTTTGGGCAATGTTAATCTATTAGACATTCTAACCTAGGAAACTGTAATCTGTACTATGTTAAGGTGGCTCTGCTCAGTGCCAGGAATCTGAACAATAAATTGCCTCACTTGGAGACTTTTTTGACACTCAAACACATTCATATAACTGTAGTTACAGAAACCTGATTCTTTTGTACTGATAACACACCCTCAACATCAGGGCATTGCACCTATCACTTATTCAGACCATCTGGGTACAGCAGAGAAGTATCTGCTTTGATACATTTTATCAAAGTGTTCCCAATACCTCAAGATTCTGGTTTTGAGTTGCATCTTGGTTAAATTTAAAAAGATAAATTATGATGTCATTGCTAACTATAGAACCCCTTCAGTGTCAACTGAGGACCCGATAGGTACCTAAATAGGTTGTATGACATGTCTCAACACCAATATCCTAATTTTGGGTGATTTAAATTGCCCATCAACTGGGAGTCTTACATTTCCAAAAGTAATTACTTCCAGTGCTTTCCACAGTTAATAACAACTCCTGCTAGACAGAATATATATATATATATATAGATATATATATATATATATATATATATATATATATATATATATATATATATATATATAAAATTGACTTTGTCCTTACAAATGTTATCACCTGCACACCAACTAACATCATATCTGCTTGATCAAATCTGACCACCAAGCTATCACCTTTTCACTCAGAATTAGTAGCAACAAGGCCATAGATTTAGCCTCATTCAGATTTTACTTAAAAGCCAACTTTATATCCTCACCTGATTGCCTAAAGATATTCTGATGTTCCATTTGCTGCCCCACTCTGAAGCAACCATATAATTATTATAACTGTCTCAACAATGTACTGATAACCCTGCATCTATTAGGCAAAAACATGATGGAAAGTTCAAGAGCAAATCCCTATGGTCGAAACCCCCCAAAAAAATTAACAAAAGGAAAAAATTATATGGTTCGTATAAAAAGTTTTCCTTCCCTGTTCAGAAGGAGCTTTACAAGAAGGTCCACAGGGTTTTCAAATGTACCAGATAAAAAAATAAAACTAGCTTCAAAGTTAAAGAAGATAACTTTTCAAAGAATAACTGCTAGGCTTTTTTCAACTCTACTGAGAGTATTCGCAATAAATGTGGTGGTGCTGCGGTAGCGTTGTCGCCTCACAGTAAGACGCTATCCGGTTCGATTCTCAGCTAGAGCGTCTTCTGCGTGGAGACATGCGTGAATGGGCGTACCTTTGTTGAAGGTTGTGCAGCAGAGCTGGCAACTCGGTATGTAAAAATCAACTGCCAATCATTAGCAGACCGGAGTTCCGCTGTGGAGACCCCTAACCGGGAAAAGCCGAAAGACACAACAACTAGTACTGCTTTGAGATGAAACTGAATGGTACCACATATTATAGTCCCAGAACCATAGCTAATGTCCTTATTGACAAATTTAGCTCAGATTTTCCCTTTCCACTTACCTCCATGTTCCTTTCCTTTAATCTCTAAATTGTACCCATCCCACTATCAGTGTGAAATAGATCCAGGAAGCATTTATTAAAACTAAAAATAACAGCTTTGTAGGCCCTGACAATATAGCACACTGCCTTCTGTTAGAGCCAAGCATGTTGTCGCTAAACCCCTTTTTAAGCTTTCCATTCTCAGACTCCCAAGATGGTATGTGTCCAGGTTTTGAGAAAACGCATTAGACAATACAAAAATGTAGTGAGGTTGAACTATGACATAAATGGAGCAATGCTTAAGACTGAAACATTCATTATCGGCAATTTGTGCTTTACTTCATCATATATATTTATCATTTATATGGAAATCTTTTTATATTGCCCACTTAATCATCAAACATATATAGTACAGTTTTGTACCTACCATAAATGTAGATGTCCGATAGGTATGCATCTGCAGTCATAACATATGGGGTTGTCCTGCCTCAGGCAGCCCTTCGGTCGGCCGGATTCCAAAGTCTGGGTCTGGCCTCGGCTGATGTCGCGTTTTCCCCGACGTCAGAGCGTCTGGGGTATAAAAGCATCAGCCGACGTCATTTTCCTCAGTGTTTCTTGCCCCAGATGCCAGGTGCCCTCTAGGAAGGCCAAATTTGGAGGAATGCAGTAAAATTCCAAACATTTTCCAAAAAATATATATACATATATATATATACAAACAAATACACCATAATAGATCCCCCAGCTAGCTAATGGAGGGGCAAGTACCCTAGGAATACCACAGAGGGGAAGGAGGGAGGGTAACCCTGACTGCAGATGCATACCTATCGGACATCTACATTTATGGTAGGTACAAAACTGTACTATGTCCTTCAAGGATACATCTGCAGTCATAACATATGGGTAGAATACCATAGCCAATCTGGGGGAGGAGGTACTAAGAAAAGGATGGTGTAGTTAAGATCCCCTGCAGGACTGCTGTAGCAAAACCTGCTCTGGATCTGGAGTATAAAGGTAAATTGTAATGCTTGGCAAATGTATGCACGGAGCTCCATGTAGCAGCTTCTAAAATGTCCTTGGTAGCCACCCCTCTCAGAAAGGCTGTAGTGGTGGCTGTGGCCCTTGTTGAATGAGGCCTGATGTTTGCAGGAACTGTCTTTCCATGGAAGGAGTAACAAAATCGAATGCAATTTCCTATCCACTTTGAAATTGTCTGTTTGGAAATTGCTTTTCCTTGTACCCCAGCAGCATAAGCTACAAGGAGTTGGTCAGTTTTTCTGAAACTTTTAGTTCTGTCCAAGTAGTAGAGTAGTTGTCTGTGTATATCCAGAGTGTGTAGAAGTTTTTCTCCTCTGTTTTGTGGATTTGGGAAGAAAGTAGGCAAGTGAATAGCTTGGTTCAGGGATACCCTAGATACCACCTTTGGCATAAAAGTAGGATTGGTTCTTAGTGAAACATTGTCCTGATGGAAGATAAGACATGGCTGTACTGCCATTAAAGCTTGTAACTCAGATACTCTTCTTGCTGAAGTTATGGCCAGAAGGAATGCAGTTTTCCAAGACAGAAACTGTAGATCCGCCGATGCTGCTGGTTCAAAGGGAGGAAGTGTTAGTTTCTCCAGCACAAAGTTGAGATCCCAAGTTGGTAAAGGGGGTTTTCTTGGAGGATTGATGTTTTTGATCCCTCTCAGGAATTGCCTGAGGAAAGGGTGTGAGAAGATAGGTGGATCCACACTGTATTCTGCTGAAATTGCTGAGGCATGAATCTTTATGGAAGAATAGGACAGGCCGTTGTGGAACAATTCTGCTAAGTATTCCAGAATATGTGTCATACTCGCCACTGTCACATCTAAGCCTTTTGTTGTGCTCCAAATGAGAAATCTTTTCCATTTAGCTGAGTATGTCTTCCTTGTGGAAGGTCGTCGAGCTTCCATAATAATGTCCTTTACCCTCTGTGATAAGTTATTGTGAGGGGGACTTATGGAATTTTTCAGGCAGTTAGTTGCAATGTTTTCAAGTTGGGATGCATGATCTTGAAGTTGTTCTGCATTAGAAGAAGAGGCCATAGGGGGAGAGTCCATGGTTTTGCCTGTGACATGCTCCTCAGTAGTGGGTACCAGTGCTGCCTTGGCCAGTCTGGAGCTATCAGAATCACTCTTGGCTGTTCTGCCCTGATCTTCAGTAAAACCTTGGACATTAATGGGAGAGGTGGGAAGGCATATACTTTTAGATCTTTCCAGCTGAAAGAGAGAGAGTCCACCTTCCAAGCCTTTGGGTGATACGTCCTGGAGCAGAATGTCTTCAGTTGATGGTTGTGGGGGGAAGCGAACAGATTTATGTCCGGCTTTCCCCATGCTTTTGTTAAGAGTAGGAAGATATCTGGGTGCAGCATCCATTCGTGTGCATCCATGGTAGTTCTGCTTAAGCTGTCTGCCAGTACATTTTCTTTCCCTGGCACGAACTGGGACTGTAGTTGTATATTGAGTTTCAGGCACAGATCCCATAGATTCATAGTCAGCCTGCATAGGGGGTAGGAATGTGTGCCTCCCTGCTTGTTTATGTACCACATGACTGTGGTGTTGTCTGTCCTTATTAACAGGTGGCCTTGATGGAGGAAAGGTTTGAAGGCCTCGATTGCGTATATCACTGCCAGCATTTCCTTTTGGTTTATGTGCATGCGCAGCTGTCCTTGAGACCATAGGCCTTGGATACATTTGCCCTCCATGTGTGCTCCCCATCCTCGGTCCGAAGTGTCCGTGGTGATGGTTTGCTTTGTTCTTGGTTTGTTGAAAGGCAACCCTCTGTTGGACTGGCAGGCATGAGCCCACCACAGGAACTCCTTTTGAAGGCAAGGAATAATTGGTATCAAAGCTTCTAAACTGTGACTGTGCTGAGACCATACAACCCTTAGGTACCATTGTAATTTTCACATATGCAGCCTGGCCTGTGGAATCAGAATTATGCAGGATGCCATGTAACCCAGGGCCTGCAGGATTTTCCTTGCAGTTAGCTGAGTTTGTCTTGTCAGATTCATGAAGTATTCTGGAAGTTGTTTTTGTTTTTCTTCTGTGAGAAAGGCCATTTGGGTGGTTGTGTCTAGATCTGCACCCAAAAATGTTATCCTTTGGGATGGAACAAGTCTTGATTTTTGGATGTTGACTGTGTATCCCAAGGCCTGTAGTAGGTGGATGGCATATGCCAAGTCCTTTATCAAATTTTCCTTGTTGTCCGCTTGTATAAGGCAGTCATCCAGATATGGGTAGATTTGAATCCCCTGAAGTCTGCAGTGTGCAATTACTGATGCCAGGCATTTCGTGAATACTCTGGGCACAGTAGATAAGCCAAAGGGCAATGCTGAGAATTGATAATGCTCTGATCCTGCAAAAATCTGAGGTGTCTTCTGCAACTTGGTCGAATAGGGACATGCAGGTATGCCTCCTTGAGATCTAGAGTCACCAGCCAAGACTCCTTGCCCAGCATGGGAAGAAGTTGCTGTAGGGTCAGCATCTTGAATTTTGGCACAATGAGGAAAGTATTTAGTGTGGACAGGTCGAGTATAGGCCTCCATTGATTTTCTTTTCTTGGAACAAGGAATAATCTGGAGTAGAATCCTTGACCTTGTTCTGAAAGAGGTACCTTTTCTATGGCTTTCATTTGAAGTAAGTTGTTGATCTGCTTTAAAGCCTCTGCCCTCTGATTTGGTGGCAGGTTTGGCATTCCGTTTCTTCTTGGCAAAGTGTGGAAGTGGAACCTGTATCCTTTGTCTATTATTTGCAGTGTCCATGTGTCCCTTGTAATATAATGCCAGTTTTTTGAAAATAAGGAAAGCTTTCCGCCTAAGGGGGCTTCCAACTGAGCCCTGGTAGGCGGAGTCAAAGTGAAGTCATTGTGTCTGTCCGGGTGTAGTAGTTGTTGTTTTTGCTGCACTACCTCTCTGGTTGGTAGGCTGCCACTGACGGCCTCTGGTGGAGCCCCTAGCTTGCCCTCTACCTCTGGGACGCCTGTTCCTGCCTCTTTGGGCTCTGTCCGAGTCTGGAAAGGACCAATTCTTAGTAGGCCAGTTTCTGCTGAATCTCGGTGGTTGTACTTGCAGAAAATCCTTAACTGTTTGCACAGATTTAGCCTTTTCTTCAAACTTCTTCAAGACCTCCTGGGCCGAGGAGCCAAATAATTTTTGTTTTTCCATTGGAGCATCCAGGAGTTTAGCTTTAACATGGTCTGGCAGGGATTGTTCCTTCAGTCAGGCATGCCTACGAATAACTGCCCCAGTCATAGCTGACCTACATGAAGCCTCCAGTGCATCATAACCACACTTTAAGAAATGATTACTAACCTGCTGTGAGTTATGTACCAGGTCCTGAAGGGATTTACGGTCAAGGGGTTCAGAAGAAGAAAGTTTCTTATTTAGTTCATCTAACAAATACTCTTGGTACTGTATCATGTGAAATTGACAATTTAATGCCCTCACAGAAAGAGTTGCAGAAGTATATACCTTCTTTCCCCATCTCTCTAAAGCTCTAGACTCCCTTTCAGAAGGTAGAGGATTTTTGGCAGTGGCAGCTGCAACCCCTTTAGGGCCCTGAGAAATAGGGTCTGGGTCTGCGGAATGGGCCTTATACAGATGGAAATGAGAATCCAGGACCCTGTAGTATCTATCAGGTTTGGCAGGTGCTGGGGGGAGAGTATCAGGGGCTGTACTAACATCATTGTACACATCATCAATAACATGCAACACAGGAGGTATAGCTAAGGGCCTATGTTGAGGTAAATGCAAAAAGGTCCTTAATCTCTTTCTAGAATCAGAGAATTCCTGACCCTGCCATTGAAAATGCTCTCTCATGGAGTGTAGAGTCTCACCAAAAGAAAGCTCTTCAGGAGGGGAGGCCGAAGGAATAGATTCTTCAGCATCAGAATCCTCATAGGGCGAATAGGCCTCCTCCTGGTGGTCTGTTAACTCAGATCCGTCCGTGGATTCATCTGAAGAGTGTTGGTCAGAGGGCTCAGTCCTGGGCCGTTTGTCTGGTGGTGGGTGAGAGCCCCTGTCCAGGTGAGGCTGAGAACCTCTAATTAAGGAAATAAGATCCTCTGCAAGGCTGAGGATCTGAGAACTAGAAGAAGAAGGCCTCTGGGAGGTAGTTTTGGGAGGCAAAGCTTTAGTTAGTTTGGCAGCTTTAGCCCTGGAAAAAGCCTTAATGGACATGGAAGCAGGGGGTCTAGCTGCCCCACGTGCAGGAGTAGATTTGTCCAAAGGTATGGTGTCGGACATTTCCTGGACACTGGTTTCAGTAGGTAGCTCAGTAGCCAACTCAGCCGGGGCCTCCGGGGCCACGGTGGTCGGTTGAGTGGATTTGGTTAAAGGAAGCTCCGAGGACTCGGTTTCGGCCGAAACCGAGACACTCGCAGTATGCCTTACGGTGGTTTCAGCCGAAACCGCGGGCCACAAGTGTCGGTCCTTGTCCTTCCGTTTTTTCACTAAATGCGAAGTCGGAGTCTCCGACGGCATCTTATATGCAAAATTAGCCCCAAAGAATTCCTCTGCAAACTCCGACCGACGTCTAAGAGTTCGTCGGGTGAAGGAAGCACAGGCTGAACAGGCCGAGACGTCATGGTCTGGGCCTAAGCTAGGAAGGCAGTAAGAGTGAAAATCCTTATGAGGTATTTGTTTCCCACAAGTTAAACAATTATTTACTTTATCTGACATCGGTTGAGGCAAGAAGGAGTCCCCAACGGGGTACTTAGCTTTTACGAAGTCTTCGGTAGCTGAATTTCTTCTTATCACAGGATCTGACCGACCGGCACTTGCGAATTGCTTCTGCTTCGGGCACCGCGTGGCAAGAAAGACTGAGGAAAATGGCGTCGGCTGATGCTTTTATACCCCAGATGCTCTGACGTCGGGGAAAGCGCGACATCAGCCGAGGCCAGACCCAGACTTTGGAATCCGGCTGACCGAAGGGCTGCCTGAGGCAGGACAACCCCATATGTTATGACTGCAGATGCATCCTTGAAGGACATCCTCTAGATCCAGGGATGTCATATTCCCCTTATAGACCAGACACTGAGCCCAGTGCACCATTTGGAAATCCTCTCTTCAAACATGTGCACCAACTTGAAAGACTTCAAACATTTTCTAACCAAAACAAAGGGCTTGGATCCCTTAGTTACCCAGACAGACTAAAAAGCTCTCACGTTTTTGCTGTAACATATAGAGTCCCATGTGGATATCTTTCTTTCCTTCAGGACTGTGAAAGACTTTGTCTTACTCATCTTCTCCATGTCAGAAACACTAGTAATGTTAAGAACACTCAATTCAGCATTCTTAACTTACAACTTAACACAAACAGGACTTCTTGGAGGGACAGGTTCATTGCCTAAATGATTGCTTACATGTGGAACAAACTTGCTTTAAATGTTAAACAGTGTAACAGTTTAGCATCTTTCAAGTTTTGTCTTCACCAACGGATGAGTTCACATAAATTAACTCATGGAACTAGATGTATAGCCCTTATGAAAAAGAGAGGCATACTTTCTGGCTATAGTACCGAAGGTGCATGGTTAGGCACTGTGTGGTCATTCTAGCCACCTGCCCAGTACTAACCTATACTCTTATAGCAGCTTATGAAGCTGGAGGATCGGTCATGGAGCCATGTTGCAAACAGAAACAGATTTGTAATTGCAGGGAAACACCTGCAAGAAGGCAGCATTACCTCCTTCATAATCAATGTTGCACACTTCCTGGATAGTCCAGTGCACTTCTGTCATATGTTTTTTAACCTTGTGGTCAGAAACTAGCAGTTAATACCATCCTTAACCCCACATTTGGGCCTATTTTCAGTCCTGAACAGGTTACTTCCACACATGTCAATGACTTCTCTGGTACTTCTCCAGTTCCCTGTCTGTCAGGGCCTTTAGGCAATGTCAGTAAAATCACACATTTTGAACTCTACACTGCCAGTCATTTTTATAGTAGCCAACAGGAAATAAAGCAGGAACTTGCTCAGGGAACTCCATTACCATGATGGCTATGGGGCTGATAGCTGGATCATGAAACTGATGACAAATTTCACTGCTACACCAGGTTCCCTACAATGTATGTCTACCGTTGTCTCAGTGCATCTTCCCTGCTGCTTGTAAAATGTCTGCAGTAACATCTGTTAGACTGTTTCTTTGTCTTGCAGGCCTGAACATTTCAGGTCTGTCTACTGCAGTGTTATAAAGCTTTGGCAAACAATCTCTGAAAAATAATGGCAAAAAAAAAAAATAATTTATTTAAGTAATTAGTAAATAAATGGTTGACAGCTTTCATAGGGCAGTTGAGTCTTATATGAGAAATAACATGAGATTTATTTTCTTTCCAGGATGCAGTCATTGGCATTTTAGCATGTATCCAGCTTGTTCTTTAAGAAAAAAATATCAGGGACATGCCTGTCAAGCATTGACATTTTTGTAGAATGTCCAGTTTTTTTGACTCATTTTTTTTGCATCCTTCTCCTAAAACATGTTTTTTTCTGGCAAATCGCTGAGGATTGAAATCACTAAATACTGATATAAATTTGATTTTCAAATTTCATAACCTTCAGAAAATGTGTGCTAACATTCTCACAACTCTCTAAGTTTATAAGAGCAATATTTAAAATCTGTCCCAATTTTTGGGCCCCTGCCCCCCATTATTTGGGGCTTTGTCCAGATTCCTTGCACTAAGAGGTTGAAAGGTATGATCAGGGATGAATTTTATGAATCAGTTAACTAATATTCTTGTTAACTGCTATCCTTGAAATTATCTTTAAATCCTGGATATGCAGACCTGTGGTTAATGGCTTGCTATAGTGAGCTACTTTTCATACTTTAAAAAGAAAAGCAGTACAGAAATTATTAAATGATAAATAATACTCCACGGGATTTACTGCTCCTTCCATGTCTGTTATATCCTAACAGGTTAGAATGAGTCCATTTCCTGTTCAGCAACAACTCTAAGTAGTGGGTATTGGCCCAAAACTTGTTCAGTACACTGCAAAGCAAGGTTGGTCTTCTGACTGCACATTTTGTATAATACCATACAAGATCAGCAAAAGCCTTTGATGCTTTGTGATATTTTTACCAAATATGTCATTTTTGTAAATATTTTTGTCCCCATCTGCTCACTTCAGGAATGGTGTCAAACAATTGTCCCTACTGTCTATCATAGCCTGTATCCATTCTTCCGTGTGGTTAGCATCCAATGGTATTGTGGAAGCAGCCCGAATATATATTAGCATGCTGCTTCCTTAATCTGCCTCCAGTGGGTGTATAGTACAGACCGGTACTCTCACTTGATTTCAGGCAAACCCTGAAGACTGCATAGCTAACATTAACTCAACCTGGGCCTCACTTGTTTTGCTCTTCTGTAAGAATGAAGATGAGTATAGGCAAGGTGATTGTGATCGAAGGACTGACTCTACCTTTTAAATTCTATGAATCTATTAGTCTGACTTGTATGCCAGCACAGTGGGATATGACAGTATTGCATGATTCATAGCAGTAATGTGTCCTTAGCATGATCCATGTTTATGAATCGCAGTATTAACACAATTATGTACTAAGCATATTGCAGCTTTGTGTCTATGTATGTGGGGGTATGCGTTTGCACTAAATTTATAAATACAGTGGCCCCTGTATGAAAGACCAGCATCATTTATCAGTACATCCTTTGTACAAGGTGTCATTTATGGGATACCACTATACAGAAGTCAATCTGACGGCACAGTGCTGCTGTACAGTTATGGGAAGAATATTCCCTTTCTAAAGAAGGCAGTTCTTTCCACACAAACACTGTTGATGCTCTGCATTCTTGTTCCTACTCTTTTACAAGTAAATTAATCATTTGTTTGCTTCTGTAAGTACAGTCAAACTAGCAAGCCAGCATTAAATTCCAGTTCTGTCCAATGTTTATTTCATCTGAATAATTTTGAGATGCATTCAGTAAAGACCAAGTACTGATCCTGATTCAGAATATAACACAGATGGTCACCTATTAAAAAATACCTTTTTATACTTTAAACTCTGTTAGGCGCCTCACCTGGCTTAAAAGGCACTGCATAACTGTAGCTGCCCCTTTTTATGCATTCTGTATATAGTTTCACTGATGCTTGCTTGCTTCCTACCTATTAAAAAATACCTTTTTATACTTTAAACTCTGTTAGGTGCCACACCTGACTTAAAAGGCACTGCATAACTGTAGCTGCCCCTTTTTATGCATTCTGTATATAGTTTCACTGACGCTTGCTTGCTTCCTACCTATTAAAAAATACCTTTTTATACTTTAAACTCTGTTAGGTGCCACACCTGACTTAAAAGGCACTGCATAACTGTAGCTGCCCCTTTTTATGCATTCTGTATATAGTTTCACTGACGCTTGCTTGCTTCCTAAAACACTGCTAGTTTTATTTTTCTCTCTCCACACAGCTTATTTAGCATTTTATATCTTTTAATACCTTCATAATATTCTTAACATTTCTTACAGCAGCTTAATTCATGTTGCTGTGCAAAGCTATAAGGGATAATGGCATTTGATCCACCATAATTTCTTTGACTCTTGTACTGTTTAAATACATAGCATCAATTCTTATTTACTGGAATGCAGGATGTTTACTGATGTATGTGGGGCCAATAGCTCCCTACATCTGAAAAAGTATTTCTTCAGAGAGGAAATCAGCAGATAAATGCAATAGGACATTAAACAAGTGGAGAAGACATGAGGGGGAAGATAAGGATGGAGTGCAGGAAGAATGGTACATGCACTTAACATGTACTAGATTTATTGTCTGTTTCTGCTTTCAAGCAGTGTAATGCAATGTAATACCAGAGATTCCATTTAGGCCATGAAACAGTTTGCCAGCTCTTTAGCCTTCCATGTTTAAGGGGGTCATAAAAGTTTGGCATTCCAGTCTTCATTTGTTTTCTGGACTTGAAGAAGGCTTATGACTGCCTGCCCCAGCATGTGTTGTACTAGAACATGCAAGAGTATGGTGTCCTGGGTCTGCTTCTGAATGCTATCTCTTTGTTGTATGACTGCAATGAGATTCTTGTCAACATTCTCGGTATTAGGACAGACACATTCAGTGCGGGTGCTATGCACCATTAAGAATGCAGCCTGTAAAGACACAGCTGAGGTTAGAAGACTGCCTGACTAGAGGATATATTTGTAATCTGAAAATAACATTATCCGACTGGTATTGTGTGATGATAAACTCTGACTTAGCTCAAGTGATTTGCTGGTGAGTGTGAAGGAGGTAGAAAGAAATCGGTAGCTATACTCTTTCACAGAAGTGATGTGTGCAGCTGCCTTTAGTGCAGGAATTTAAGTGCTGCTGGATCTTGTGCATGAATGACGGTAAACAGGAACAGGGCAATGACAAACCACTTAAGTGTTGTAGGAGATGAACCAATGGACTCATGTAAAACAAGGAATTCGTAGACCATGAAGCCCCAAGCATTGCAACATACAATAAGATAACCAATAATAATGAAAACAAAACCAGTAATTATGAAGTTACACTCAACGAATACAACACAAAGTAAATATAATGAAAAGAAACACCCAAAACATCCAAAAGTACTTTTGTAAGAAGGCACTCCCTTGCCCCCCACTCTCTGACTTTGATATACTGCTCCTTCGCTGCGTCCATGTGAAGAAAGGGTACACATCTTGAAAAGGCTAGCCCCATAGACATACCACTCATTCAGTCATTCGTTAATTCTCTGACAGCTGCTGCAAACATGCAGTCGGTATAAATTAATCATATATTTGCTCATTTCTAGTACCTGCTGAAACCCATTACATATGTAAAAACCCATCATGATGCACATATTCCTACTCCCAGACAAACTAACATTATTTTCAATTACACTGCACCTTGGAGTTAATGCAGCTACATTGCAGACCAAAATATTAAGTCACTGAAAATATTAATCTCCTGAACCATTCTATGGCTATAAAGCAGAAGCTGAGCTCTTGTACAAAGTCATTTTCCAATCAGTTTATGTCCTCATCCCTACCCATGATTGTAAGTTTTGGGTAGTGACTAAAAGAATGTGAATGTGAGTAAGAAGTGCGGAGATTGCTCCTTAGGACTGAGTACAGTCAGATAAGGCTGTGTCTATGTTCTTATAAGAATTCTCCCTGCAAAGCACTCACTGAAATTGTTTAGGCACAATCCACTGGGCAGGGTCTCCAGGCAGACTCACAACATGTTTTTGGGAATGTATCTCTCACATGGCCAGAGAGCTTTTACAGATTTCCTGAGATGAGCTGGTATCTGTACCTGGGTAACAGAAAGTTTGGGCTGTCTTGTTTAGTTAGCCGAAATTGCAACCCTAACCCTATGAGAGAGTACAGAAGTGAGAGAGTGCATAATGACAAGAATGCACTGCAAGGCTGTGTGCAACTTAAGCAGTAATACCTAGTAGAGGTGGAGTCATGATTAAAATTATTCCCAGATGGAAAATATTCAGCCCCCTAAAGCCAAGTATTACTGCAGTTACGTCATATTTTTCTTTATTACATTATTTTTATTAGTTTTATTTATTTGGAGGTGTGGGGTTGTCAAAACCGTAAAAGTGCTGAACATAAAGCACATACTAAGTGGGCACTAATCCTGGACATTTACTTGAGCTGTTGCACTTTTTCACCAGTCTGGAATTTTTAGGTGACGATGTTGCAGCACCTGTCATAGCTAGAGCACTGATAAGGTCAGTCTTTATTTTCCATGTTGGTTACTAAAGGATCTCCAGCATTATGCAGGGTAGGGAGATCAAATTTTTATTTTTCTCCACAAATCTGTGGTTTGGTGGAATTCAGAAATAATTTTCCAGTGATGAGCTATTACTGTATATAAGGGTTTGCCATTCCTTGTGGTACCTGGATCTCAAATTAGACTTTTGACTAAATCCTTACAACAGCTTACGTCAGCGTCATAAGCTGACTCTGGAAGTTGAAGTAGTAGGTAATAGCTATTCTTTTATTTGGAGTGTGTGTGTGTGTGTGTGTGTGTGTGTGTGTGTGTGTGTGTGTGTGTGTGTGTGTGTGTGTGTGTGGTATTTACTGACCTCTCCTTTATGACTCATTTCTTGTTATTCTTTACTAGTAAAGTAAACATTCCAGAGGGCATTACCACATGATTACTCCAGCTGAAAAATGCTGTTACCCAGACAGATATGTGGATTTCAGCCCACTAGCAAAAGTATGGCAACGTGTTACTAATATCTTTTCTGTGGTGCCTCATGCTTTAACCCAAACTGATGTCCCTTATTGCCTAAGTAATACTATTGAAAAATGGAATCAGTAAGAGTGTTGGATAGCCTTGTAGGAAAACGATTCAATATCTCATACCGGCAGCATAATGTTTAAAGTATGGTGCTGTTGTGTCATTTCAAAAATAGTATGGTTACTAGTTTAGAGAGACTAACTAATGTAAGAAACTATTGTTATTTTTATTGACAAATAGCTAACTAGTTATACTGCCCATAGTTATAAGTTCTGTAAGCTACATGTGCGGTAAAGATAACTATTGTTTAGCAAGAAGCTAGAATTCAGTTGGTATAAATCATGATAATTATCTTTTTTCAGATTGTTTCAATTAATTCTACAATGCAGACTTTAGAAACAAGGAGGATTTTTCCCTATAGAGTTCAATGGTTACATATTAAGACATCAGAGCCACTAATTTTATCTTAGTTACTTTTCTACCTTGACGGTGTGTCATTATTTTAAAATGTTTTTGAATAAATCTAAATTAGATTTAAAAAAAAAAAATCAATCAATCTAAAAAAATCTTCATCATAGCAAGGATTGGAATCACTTTCCATTCATTCCTATGAATGAGATATTTCACATTTTTTTAATTTTTATTTCAATATTTTTTTCAGTCTTGGTCAGTACTGTCAATCTTGTTTCTTTCTAAAATTAGATCTCGTAGAGTCTGATAGCACTCTAAACAAATTATCCTCAAAAGGTGTAAGTTTCTTGTTGCACACCATCCTTGTTTCTGGAATGTTAGAATTCCTATTGGAGATATGTAAATATGTTTCTCAATGTGGTTAATACAATCACGTATCAGCAGGTATTAATGATGTAGGGAAGAGCCATGTCAGTTTCACAAAAACAGGCAATATGAATACAGCCAGTGCCCAGGTTACAGACATCCAATGTTGGAAAAAACATCAAAATAAATAAATATGACAAATCTTACTGTTTAAACATAGAAATAAGCTGCTCTTTCCCTTTTCTCCAACTTCTCCATTCAGGAATCTACTCGCACGTCTTGTTAGAGCAGTTACTTTCGCCTTCATAGGTTCATAGGCAGGTACTAGGCTATCTGCCTGAGGGCATTTATAAGCCTAACCAAAGTGTGTCGGCTTTCACTGCCCCATTGATTAATTAACTGATCCTCTGTCAAGCAGAGCCAATGAACTGATCCCAGGGGTGTATTTTCTGTTACCCATCCACTCGTCAAGGTTTCTCTTGAAGAGTGTTAGTGAGGGGCCCTGCCTAATGTAGTTAGGAATTTTGTTCCCAAGCATGGGGAGTCTCTGTGACAGGAATCTATCCCTCCAGCATGTTCTATTTATTGTTGTGGCGAGATTTAGCTCACTAGAGCGCTTGGCTCACAGTGACTTGGATTTCTTTAGGTGGAGCAGGTCCATCAATTCTGAGTTGGACATGGCTTTGTAATTCAGGCAGAGATCACCTCTGAGTAAGCGATATGCCACTGAGTACAGCCAGAGTTTTTTCTGTCGGGCTGCATGGGACATATGTTTGAGACCAGTAATCCTCTTGGTGAGGTACTTTTGTGGTCTTTCCAGCTGTTGGAAGTGTCTTGTGAGGTACATCCCAAATGGGGAATTGTACTCTATGATGGGTCTGAAGAGTGACGAGTAGAGGGGCACTATTTCTAGATGCTAACCCTTTAGTAATTAGATGGGCCACATAAAAGGATTTCCTAACTACGTTGGCAATATGATTGTCAAAGGAGAGATTACTATCTGCCTGGGTCCCCAGATCTCTTATTACCTCTTCTGTATTAAGGGGGCTGCCACCTATGTGGTAATTTGTGGGTGTTTTGTTTTTCCCAAACAGGATGACTAAGCATTTTTTGGCATTTAGCTTGAGGCCATGACTTTGACACCAGGTGATGGCTCAGTAAGGCCCTTTTGGAGGATGTCCGTGTCAGCCAGAGAGTCAATTATGCCTCCCAGTTTGCAGTCATCTGCAAACTTGGTTAGCCATAGTCCTCCTGTGTTTGCCTGTACTTCTGAAAAATATATGCCAAACAGTAGGGGTCCCAGGACCAAGCCTTGCAGTACACCACTTGTGACTGGTTTAGAGTCGGACCTGGAGCCCGCTATTCTTACAGTGTGAGTTCTGCCTGTAAGCCAGTTGGCAACCCATCTCATGACATAGGGGTTTATGTTCAGGCTGGTGAGTTTTTCTGTAATACCTGAGTGGGGAATGGTGTTGAAAGCCTTGGTGAGGTCAAGGTAGGCTGTGTGAATCACCTTTCCATCGTCTATGACCTTGGTGACTGTCTCGAAGAAGTCAACCAGGTTTAGTAGGCATGATCTGCACTTAACAAAGCCGAACTGGATCGGGTCAAGTGTTTGGAGGTTCCCAATGTCTTTGTTAATGAGTTCCATGATGATGCGCTCCATAGCCTTGCAGACCAGGCTAGTCAGGCTTATGGAGTGATAGTTACCAGGGTCAGTTGTGGCCCCTCCTTTGTGGAGTGGAATAACCGTTGTTGTGCGCCATTCTATGGGCACATAGCCTGTGGAGAGGCTGAGGTTGAACAGTGTGTTTTGGTGGGGGTTTAGTTCGTTTTGTAGTTCATGCAAGACGCAGCCTGGGACACCATCTGGCCTCATTGATGCTGTGTTTTTGGCTTTTGAAAGGGCTGTTTTCACCTGTGCGTCTGTGATTTCCGGGACACTACACTTTTCCGGTATTGTTGTGGGCCCTTTTGGGGGTGAGAGGGGGGTGAAGTTTGCACTGAATCTATCTGCAAGGATGTTGGCAATATCAGTAGGTTCAGTATATTTTGTGCTAGTTTGCACTAGTTCAGTGCATATCTGTTAGTTGCCACTTAGATTCTTAACATAGCTAAAGAAGGCTTTGTGGTTATCTTTTGAATCCTTGGCTATTTTTCTTTCAAAGTTAGCCTTGGATGATTTTTTCTTTCAAAGTTAGCCTTGGATGATTTTATGAGGGACCTTAGTTTCTTACTGATATTGATCAGGGATGTCTTTCCTTCTTGGGATTTGCTTTTTTTCTGAACTAGTTTCCTCCTTCTATTGTATAGACTGTTTATGGCAGGGGTCCACCAGACTGGTTTCCTTCTCTTAGAGGAGTGAGTCTTGGTTTTGCTAGGGATGGCACAATCCATGCATCCTTGTAGGTGCTCATAGAGTGCATTTGTAAAGGTTTCTGCATCTTGGGCAGCATTATACTTTAGTGTGGGGGCTATGAAACGTAGCGCCTCTGTCTAAAATAAGGTGAAGTTTGCTTTAGAAAAGTTTTTTACTGTGGTTTCCTTACTTGGGGGTGGTGGTGGGGTGTGGATATCCAGAGTGATTAGCTTATGGTCTGATCTAACCAGTGATGGGTTGAGCTTCGGTGTGGAACACCTGTCACCCATGTTGGTGATGACCAGGTCCAATATGTTTTCACCTCTGGTAGGGGTGTTTACCAGCTGATCCAGGGCATTTGAATTGATGAATTCCAGGAAGCACTGGGCCTGGGAGTTTATATTCGAGTAGCTTTCTCAGTTAATGGTAGGGTAATTGAAATCGCCCAATATCAGCATGTTTGCTAGGACCTTCATGTTTTCCAGTGTCTCCAGAAAGGTGGAGTGGTGGTCCTGGGTCATGGGGGGTGACCTGTAGCAGGCCACAATTTGCATTGCAGATTTGCCCAATGTTAGCTGCACATGGATGATCTCAGAGGTATCATGCTGAGCCACTAACCTGGAGGTGTAGGTATCCTTGATGAATATGGATATACCCCCTTCTTTTGTGTTTTGGTCCATGTTCTGTGGCTGAAATGTGTGGTATGAGTTGTAGCCTGGTAGTGCCGGGGTTCTCTCTGGAGCCTTGACCCAGGTTTCAGTTACTGCACAGATATCGACTTTCTCCATACTGACGAGTGCTTCAAGCGTGTGAATTTTGAGATTTAAACTCCTGGCATTGAGTAGCATAACCCCCAGTTTTTTGTTAATTGTGCTGTTTACAGAAGTGGGTATGACTTTGAGAATTGCCTAAAAAAGGCACTATGGGGGCAACAAGAGCCTTGGCCAGTATTTGAAAGCCTAGGGGTGACAGGTGCAAGCCGTCTCTTGTGAAGTACCGAGGCTTGTTGAGCATGTTTTCCCAGGCTGACAGACACTGGATCCCCTTTGAATGACACCAGAAGCTTTGTCAATTGTTGAAATTGATCATTCTTTCTTTATACTGAGGTATCATTCTTGGTGAGGGCAGGATACTGCTCAGGGTCAGGGTCATACCAGCCTGAGCTACATGATCAGAGTGCTCTTCCATGTCTCTTTTCATGTAGTCCAGGGAGGTACGTCTCAGGTCATTCACACCAACATGACAATGACAGAGTCATATTTGTACTTGTTCTGCAGTGACCTGAGTGCTTGTGTTATGTGGTGGATTCTGGCTCCCGACAGGCAGCTAACAGTACCCTTCTGCTTGTCCAGCCTAGTGAGTGGGACGTCAGTGTGCCTGACTATAGAGTCACCTATTACTAGTGTGTTAGGTATGTTATTTCACCTTAAGGGCTGTGATTGTGCGGCACACTGATTTTGTGTTTTATGTATTATCTGGTTTGTGACGGGAGGTGCAGGTTGTTTGGGTGTCTGCTTTGGAGGTGTCGGATGCTTTTGCAGGTTTTTATTTATAGCCTCCGAGTATGATTCTGTGTATTTATGTGTATTTTTTGCCAGTGCTGGTTTAGTAGTTCTATGTGTGGCTGGAGGTGTGGTGCAAGAGTTAACCTTCTCCTCTTGACTGTCTGTTCCAGTCTTGGGTGAAGACAGCTTAGCCTCCAGTTTGGCTGTATAATTGCATCTCTCGCATATGTTAGTGTTTTGTGGTAGGAGGAGAGGGTTGTCTGTGTACATGAGGCAGTTATAACATTGCCTCAGGATACCCAGATTCACCAGCTGGACTGGAGAGTACACCTGTAATTGCCCTTTGGTCATGCTTGAATAGTAGAGTGAGCTGCTTAGTCACTTGGTTGGTGAGGGGTGAATAAAGAGCCTTGCCCTGCTGGGCAATCAAGTGTCAGGGTATATTATTGCTTGCTATTATGTCTGAGCAAGTGCTGGACTGTAGGATGCTTTTTGAGTGCTTAGGCTGGGAGTTAGACTAGTTTCAAGGGAAAAACTGAAGAGGAGACTTACTGGAACCGGGAATAATTTAGCCCTAGCTAACCGGAGCTGCCCAGCGCGCAAAACCGTGCAAACACGGATTTTGTAGCAGGGGAATGAAAGAGACAGATTTTAGCTCAAAATGGCCAATAAACTACTAACTTCTGGGCTGGAACCACTCCTCCAGGGACAGATAGGCTGCTCTAAGCTCCCCTCTCTTACAGGTATACAGAGAAACTTCCTTATATCCAAGTTAGGTATGGGAAACTCAGAAACTTGTGACACAGCCCTGAATTCAGCAATAGCCTGAAAACTGGACTATACTAGCTTAGAAAGGTGGGAAACAAGGATTTTTTTTTGTTGTTTTTTGAAAAGATAAGGCAAAAATAGTAAAAAAAATACACTTAAAACAGCTTTAAATGACTACAAACTATCAGAAAAGGCTATCACACTTTAGTGTGTAGCCTACAACAGTTAAACAAATTATTTAAAAAAAAAATTACTTTTTAAAAGTGCAGGCAGTCAAATAAGTACAATATGTAAAAAAACAAGCTTTTAATAAATGCTGGAAAATCAGCATTTAGGTAGAAAACAGTTAAGTACAGCAAGAAAATACAAAAAACTGATAATCACTCCAAAGTCTCTCTTCTAAGCTAGAAGGCTTGTATCAGTTTAAGGGTTTCTACTGCTTTCCAGTAGGTTAGTTACAGGAAAGATGGGAAACAAGCGCAGATGTGGTCTTTTAAACCAGAAAGTTGAAAGAGATGGGAAAACTGCCCAAATGGTCAATAAACTACAATTTCTGGGCCAAGAACCACTCCTCTTGTGGTAGACAGGCTACGTAGTGCTTATCACTCCCACTGATAAACTAGAAGGCTTTCCTCCAACATAGAAAGGCTTGCGGGGCTCAGAAGCTTACCAACAGTCCTGGATACAGCAACTCTGTATCTGGACTAGGCTAGTTACAGGAAAGGTGGAAAACAAGCGCAAGTGTGGCTTTTAAACCAGAAAGTTGAAAGAGATGGAAAAGAATTGCCCAAACAGCCAATAGCTACAATTTCTGGGCCAGGAACCACTCCTCTTGTGGTAGATAGGCTACCTAATGCTTATCACTCCCACTGATAAGCTAGAAGGCTTCCCTCCAACAGAGAAAGGCTTGGGGGGCTCAGAAGTTTACAAAAAGTCCTGGATACAGCAAATCTGTACCTGGACTAGACTAGTTACAGGAAAGGTGGGGAACAAGTGCAAACACAGGCTTTTAAGACAGCAAGTTGAAAGAGATGGAAAACTGCCCAAACGGCCAATATACTACAATTTCTGGGCCAAAACTCACTCTTCCCATGGAGGATAGGCTACCTAGTGCTTACCACTCCCACTGATAAGCTAGAAGGCTTCTCTCCAACACAGAAAGGCTTGGGGGGCTCAGAAGCTTACCAACAGTCCTGGATACAGCAAGTCTGTACCTGGACTAGACTAGTTACAGGAAAGTCAGGAAACAAGCTTAGAATATTTTTTCTACAGAAAAGCAGCTAAAACAGCAATAAATACAATTCAAATTGCAGTGCAGGCTAGCACACTTGAGTGTGCAGCAATATTACGGCAAATACAGTTTAAATAAATGCAATTAAATTAACAAATGACTAAAAACAAGTGCAGAAGGCAGTAAATTAGAAGGCTACTAACAAGCAGTAATAAGTGCAGAGTAAGAACGACTGAACAGATAACACGCAGAACATCAACTAAGACAGTTACAGTCAGAGCAGCTGAATAAAGTATGTATATATATATATATATATATATATATATATATCTATATATATATATATATATATATATATATATATTTTTTTTTTTTTTTTTTCTTTTGAGGGAGGGAACAGAGCAGGATTACGAGGCTACAGGGGTTGTCCTTCCCAAATGCTCTCTTTGTACACAGTAGGAGTGCCTGAAATCAGAATATGATCTCACTGCACTCAGTTGAGTGAATAAATGAGATGGGCCCAGGAGTAGCCAAATACAAATTTACAAGAGGGGCGAGCAGTTTCAAAGCCACCAACATTAACACCAAAACAACAACAGGGAGGGTGGGTGGGGAACTAACTGTAGAGACACGGCCACGATGTCAGTTGAGTTAATATTCAGTGAGAAACACAAATAAATAAATTAAATGCAATACTATAAGAAAAAGAGCAAATAAAAGTGTACTTAAATCCACTTATACGTCCAGTTGATTTCAGGTAGATCTTACACGGCCAAAGCTCAGATATTAAGCAGAAATAACCCAAAATGTACCACTTATATAAGGCAGGACAGAATATCAGTGAGGTGAAACTACCCCCCACTGCTATCAATGGCTACACAGAAATTCTAACAAGAACTCTGTAGAGACACAGCCACAACTTCAGTTGAGTTAATATTCATCAAGAAACACAAATAAATAAATTAAATGCAGTACTATATGAAAAAGAGCAGATAAAAGTGTACTTAAATTCACTTATATGCCCAGTTGATTTCAGGTAGATCTTAGCTGGCCAAAGCTCAGATATTAAGCAGATATAACCCAAAATGTACCACTTATATTCATGGAGAACAAGGGATCTGATTGGTTAAGGGAATCTCTGTTTTGACAATCTGATTGGCTGTTTTCTTCAGTACAGTTTTGAAGCAGTTACTGTACTGTTTTGTAAAATGGGCAAATGCTATTGCAGCTCACTGTGGTCTAGGTGACAGTAGGAGGTCTGGCAGAGGTCTGAAAGCACAGGAAAGAGTGCAGTACAAAAATGTGAAGTGAAGCTTAAAAAACATGTAAGTTTAAAATTTTTGGGGGGGGGACATTCTACTGTACTATATTGTACTGTACTGCATTATATGTACTATTATTTGCATAAAATGAGTGAATGTCTGTAAAATACTGCTCTGAATCAGCTGAGGTGAAATGTTAATTAGGTGTCAACAGTGGTAGTATTGACGAATCAGGCCTGAGAAGTGTCTGGCTGCAAACTCCAGTACTGTATGTGTAATCCTGTGGACCTCCACTTGTACTGTATCGTACTGCAGCCAGACATTTTTGTGAACATCCGTGTTGGTGACTTCACAACCCATGCCTCTAAAATGTAAATCTGATGCATGTGCTGGTGATGTGTCAAAGAAAAGGAAAGCAATCACCCTGGAAAGTAAAGTGTACATAATAAAGAAAAGAGAGAGAGAGAGAGAAAAAGATGAAGCAGCATCTGCCATTGGAATGGCATTAGGCTATAGGCAATCAATGATCGGAACAATTTTAAAAGACAAAGAAAGAATAATGAATCATGTGAAAGGCCATGCCCCAATGAAAACTGTGATTATTACAAAAGAACAGAGTAGTTTAGTTCTTGAGATGGAAAAGCTACTGCTAATTTGGATTGAAGACCAAAATCAGAGGAATATCCCTATTTCACCAATGTAAGAAAAGGCTCTAAAGCCTTTTCAATGATTTAAAAGCTGCTCGAGCAGCAAGTGCAGGTGGGTGTGATGAAGAATTTATTATGAGTAGGGGCTGATTCCATCTCTTTAAAATGAGGGCTAATTTATATAACATTAAAACTCAAGGTGAAGCGGTGAGTGCCATTGTAAGTGCTGGAAAGGATTTTCCTAAAATGTTGGAAAAAATTATTAAAGAGGGAGGTTATTTGTCAGACGAAATATTTAATGTAGACAAGACTGGCTTATTTTGGAAGAAAATGCCTGAAAGGATTTATATTTCAAAAGAGGAAAAAAGTGTAGCAGGGCATAAGGCAGCAAAAGATACGCTAATGTTATTGTTTGGGGGCAACGCTTCTGGTGATTTTAAGTTGAAGCCCTTGCTTGTGCTGTTGTTGTTATTTGTCTTTTGACTTTTCCCAGTTAGGGGTCGCCACAGCGGAACTCCAATCCACTAATGATTGGCAGTAGATTTTCACGAACGCCGAGGTGCCAGCTCGACGTTCAACCTTCAACGAAGGCACGCCCATTTACACATGTCTTTCAAACACCCACCCAACCGCAGGGAGGACATGCAGACTCCACACAGAAGGCACTCCCCACACTCCAGCTGAGAATCGAACGGGAGAACTTCTTGCTGTGAGGGAAGCCCTTGCTTGTGTATCGCTCCTTAAATCAGAGGGCACTACAGCATGCCATTAAGGCATCTCTTCCTGTAATTTTTAGGCAAATGCAAAGGCTTGGGCTACAATTGCCATCTTTGAAGATTGGTTCTTGAACCATTTTGTTCCTGCAGTTCAAAGGTATTGCTTGGCCAAAAAACATTCCTTTCAAAATTTTTCTTGCACTTGACAATGCACCTGGACATCCAAACAGTTTAGATGACATACAATCAAATGTAAAGGAAATATTTTTAACCCCAACACCAAATCGCTACTTCAGCCAATGGTTCAGGGAGTAATAGCTTCATTTAAGGCCTATTATCTATGCTGGACCTTCTCACAAGCAGTCAGAGCTACCCAAGATAATGCGATGAACTTAAGGGAGTTCTGGAAGAATTATAACCTCTATGATGCCATAAAAATGATTGCCAGTTCTTGGGATGAACTAAAGCAGTCAAATATGAAAGGAGTGTGGAACAAATTGCACCCACAATTTGTGCCTGCTTTACAGGCTTATACAAATGATGACATTGCTGAAGCCAGGCAAGCTGTGGTTGATATTGGTAATCAACTGCACTTAGACATTACTGACATGGATGTTACAGTTACTTGACACCCATGCCAAAGAAATGACCAATGAAGACCTAATGGAACTGGAGCAGCAGACAATAGCATTTGAGGAAGAAAACAGGGACCTAGAAACTCCAAAATTAAAAAAGTTTTTGACAAAAGAGTTAGCTGAATCCCTTCATCTCATTGAAGCAGGAATGGCAAAGTTAGAGGAGCAAAATCCTAATAAAGAGAGGTTCACTCAAGTTTACCATGCAGTTACCTAGGGCCTCACCTGCTATAAGGCCGTTTATGATGAGAAAAAGAAAAGCTCTCTACAGACCTCCCTTGATGCCTACTTCAAGAAATTGACTCCAGCAGTAAACACCCTCTCTCCAGCAGCAGAATCAAGCCCTGACTCTGCACCAGCAGGCCCATTCTCTCCAAGAAGTCCATTATTTTCTGCATCATTCTATTAATAAATCTATTTTAACTATGTTAACTCACAAATGAGTGTTAACCTTTACAGTAACTGTTATCCTTTTTCTTCCATTTAAATTGTTTTAAGAACTGTTTCTTTAATTTTTTTACAGTACATACCACACTGTACTATACAAGTGTACGGACATAGTTACTGTACTGTTATTACACTGTACTTACAGTATTGTTACTATGTTATTATTACAGTGTACAGTATTATGTTTAAGCTTTTTTTATTTGGAAGTGTTTCTAAAGTGTTTATATGCAAAAAAAAGTAAAATAAATACTAGACTGAAGCAAACATTTGACTAAGTGAAGTTTCTTATGAACCATATGTACGTGTTTCGAGTTGCATACAAATCTGACTTAAGGACAGACAAAAAAAAACGATTCTCATCCTTAACCCGAGGACTGCCTGTACTGGCAGTGTAATACAGATTAATCCTTTGGGAGACTTGAACTACATCCACCCCACTCAGCCTCCAAGCATTAAAAATATAGCCATATTCTTTAAAAGTTCTAATTCAGGGTCAGAAATAGAAGTGCCTTCTTATTTGTTCACAATAGAATGCCTTCATATATTAAACCATGTACAGTTAGTGATAGAAAATTTATACTTAGCAAGCTATAGACCCATAAGCAGATCAAACTTTAAAAAGAAAATCAATAAATCTTCAAGGAGCAGACCTAAACTTTGTGGGCCAAAATAATAGTGCTTTGCCTAAATCACAGCAACTAAGAGGTATGCATTTGTACAGTGCCTTCTCAGCCATGGAGAAACAGCCTAAACTCCTGTTAGTTATAATCAGACTTTAGGCTGCTGTACGTCAAGAAAAGGAATGTGGAGAAGGCTAATTATTGCTAGATTATATCATTTAAATTTACCACAAAAAACAGAAGTCACAGGGCTGGTCATCAAACAATTGTATCCATCCTAGCAAAATCACATTTTACAATGTTACATTTAACAAGGGAATATTAACTTTAACAAATAACTTAATGATGCCTTTAATATGACACATTTTCTAAGTAATAAAGTTAGTTTATTCTCCATATGATTTCGTACTGTATTCTATCTACCAGTGTTCAGTTTATCATTGTACATAATATTTTATCAACAATATTTAATTAGTTGTTCATTTATTTATTAATATTTGTTTACCGGGAAAGTCCAGCTGGATCACAAGAGACCATATTCAGTGGAGGCCCAGTGAGAAAAGCTCCATTTAACAGAGAAAATATAAAAAAAAAATCCAAAGACATTAAATAAAAAAAACAGTTGAGAAATTATACATTTCAAAAATAATCAACAATACTGTAAGGCAAATAAATATACCAAAAATATGTTACAAAGGGAACAATGAGAAAAAGCCAAGTAGAACAATGTATACAGCTCTGGAGAGTCCATTTGGCAATTCACATTAGCAATAAGCAAAAGTCATATATTTAGTTACCTGAAACTATAAAGGGGAGAGAGATTGTGACAGATTAATTGAGGAGGAGGTGATAGGAAGAAGTTGTGTAAAGTAGTAGAGGGGATAGGATAACCAGATGAAGATGAGGAAGTGTTGATAGGTAGACAATCTGTACAGACAGGGATGAAGAAAAGTAGATGAGGCTGATGTCCAACCAGTGGTATAGCATAAGCAAAGCCATGAGTTTGATAGCTGGTATTTCGGAAGATGCCTGAAGGAACGATGTTAAGTTACAGTTACAATAGCCTGTGGAATAGAATTCCATGTTTTGGCACCAGAGTAGCAGTAAAAGCTATTTCCAACTGGTTTTTGAGGTTTATAGATGGTGGGAAGTTGCTTATCATTAGAATGAAGGGTTCTGTTTGGGTGATAGGAAGGAAGATCAGAGCTTATTGCAGGACAGGGATAAGGTTTATAAATCATGCTGTGGGCAGCAGCTAGTTGTACAAAGTCCAGGTAGTGGGGTAGTGCAAGACAGTTCAAACGTTTAAGGGCCTTGCAGTGATATGTATAGTATTGTTTATTGGAAGCAAATTTAGCAACTTTGTTGTAGCATATTACAAGTTTAGTTTTAACAGATACCTGCAAATTGGTAAGGATATAGGCACCATATAAGAGAGAAAGAAGGAGATAAGTGGTTGCTAGAGTGATTTTAGGAGTTAGCAAGAAGTTTTTATGTCTATAAACCATGCCAAGTTTCTGGTGAGTTTTTAATATTACTTTAAATGTGGAGTTTAAATCTGAGGTTGTCATCAATTGCCATATAAAGCAGTTTTGTATGGGACACAATTTCTTTCTCTGTACTGTTTATCAGGAAGATTTTGAAGTTGGATTTGTCTTTTAGATGTACGTTGGGGAGGAATAGGAATAGTTTTGTTTTGGGGGGGTTGAGTAGTAATAGGGCATTGTGAAGCCAGTTTTCAACAAAGGTGAAGCCTTCTTGTGTGATTTCAAGAAGATGCACCAGAGTGTCAGATGAGCCATATCAGTGTCAAATCATTAGCAGATTGCATAGATGATGCTTGCCTTGAAGAGGTATAAAGGGTATTAATGAAAATGTTAAAGAGAAGTGGACCAAGAATTGAGCCTTGGGGTACACTAGAGGTAATGGAGAGGTAAAAAGAGAAAGTATGTTGCCATCTAACAGTTTGCTATCTCTCAGATAGGTGGCTTTTAAACCATTGAACCGAAGGAAGGAATAGGCTGAGATAGTGCAACTGTTGGAGTTTGCGATGTGAGATGGTATCAAAGGCTTTGGGCAGATCCAGAAATATGGAAGAAGTAAGTTTGCCAGAGTCCCCTTTCTTGTTTATATTGTTTAAAAATGATAATAGTGCAGTAGTTGTACTATGGCCAAGGCAGAATCTATGCTGAGTACTGGTTAAGAGCTGTTCTAACAGAAGATGGTGAAGAAGTTGAACGTTGATACATTTTTCTAAGATTTTTAATAGAGAGGAGAGAACTGCAGTGGAGGAAAGCTAGTGTCTTCTGTAGAGTTTCCTTCCTTGTGCAATGGAATGACATATGATCTTTTCTAAATAGCTGGGACATAACATTCCTGAATGGAGTTATTGATAAAGATAGCTACTGGGTAAGATATGGCTTCTGCTGCCATCTTGAGATATTCAGGTGGGAGGCTGTCAGCAGCTGTGGAGCAAAGTTTAAGTAGCAGTTTTTTTGTTTTTTTTTTAAGTAGATATTGTTACAGGTTTTAAGGTAAAGGGGTTAGCATTTGTGGATAAGGACTGTTTGGATTCATATTTTTCAGAAGTTAATGTGGTAGTGGAGGGGGCAGTTAGCAATATGTTATAGGTTTGTGGAGGGGAGGGAGCAGGTGTCAGAGGGGCACATATCTTTTTTTGAGCCAAGATTGAGTAGTGTGTGAATAGCTGACTAGAATTTTTTTGGATAATTTTAATGATTAAGTTATAGTTAATCATAGTATTGTTTATGTTGTATATTTGTTTTTTTAACTTGATTACAAAGTTCCCTGTATCACTGAAAGTTAGATTTTTTTTTTGTTTTGTTTTTTTGTCTTCTATCTCCAAGCCTTGTCTCTGGTATGCATAATGGTTAGCTATGGTGGATGTTTACCCTTTTTATACATATTGCAGCAAGGTTATTTAGGATGTCTAAAAAAAGGTATTTAAAGTTGTAACTGCATCATCTAATGGGAGAGTTTTTAGTATAGACCAGTTGAAGGACCTTAGGATACAACTGAAGCAGTTTTTGTTAAATTTTGTGAGATTCTTGGTTGGTTGGTTGAAGTCAGTGGGTATTGCAACTAACACTAGGTAAGACTGCAATCCAAATTGTAGCTTGCTACAGATCCACACCATGCCCTAAGATTCTCACTACACCTTTCTAAACATACTAGAAAATATTAAGATACAACCAAACACCCTAATACTGGGTGATTTCAACTACCCTGCCATTAATTGGAAAAACTACTCATGTACCATCACCTTTACCCAATGGTTCTTGGAATTCATAAATTCCAAACCCTGGAGCAGCTAATCCATAGTCCCACCAGGGGCTCAAATATCCTACACCTGGTCATTACCAACATGGGAGATCGATGCTCCACACCAGTGGTCACCCCCTTGTTGGTCAAGTCTGACCATAAGCTAATCACCCTTGTCATCCACATCCCACCCCCACTCCCAGTTGGGAAACCTCCATAAAAAACTTCTCCAAAACCAACTTCATGCTACTCAGGTCAGAAGTGACAAACTTCATGACACCCATGCAGATGGGAACTGAAAGTTCAACTGCTGAATCCTACACTAAGGCACTGTATGAGCACATCCACTCATGCATGAATCATGCCATTCCAAACAGAACCAAGATGGTCTCCTCCAAAAAAAAAGAACCCAATCTGGTGGTCCCCCCTGCCATAAACAAACTATACAACAGAAGGGAGAAACTGTTGCAGAATAGAGGAAAATCCCAGGATGCAAAAAAACTCCCTTACCAGCCTCAGTAAGAAGCTGTGATCCCTCATAAAATCCTCCAAAGCTAGTTACGAAAATAAAATTGCCAAAGATTCCAAGGAGAACCACATGGCATTGTATAGTTATGTCAAGAATCTAAATGGCAATACTCAGATCTGCTCTGCGCTACAACAGAATGGCATTAAATATACTGATCCCAAGGATATTGCCAATATGCTGGCAGATCAATTCAGTGCTAACTTCACCCCCCTCTCACACCCTAAAGGCCCCATCTCAATACCAAAGGATTGCCAAATTCCAGTAATCACAGCCACACAGGTAAAAAACGCACTCTCCAAAGCTAAGAATACAGCATCCATTGGACAAGAAGACATCCCGGGCTGTGTACTACAAGAACTACAAAATGAACTGGCACCTCACCTAAGTGTCATATTTAATCATAGCCTCACCTCTGGCTTCATGCCCACTGAGTGGCACACAGCTACAGTTATCCAACTCCACAAGGTGGGAGCCACCTTGGATCCCGGGAACTATCGTCCCATCAGTCTGACAAGCCTGATCTGCAAAACCATGGAACACATTATCATGGAACTTATAAACAAAGACATTGGCGACCTTCAAACATTGGGCACCACCCAGTTTGGTTTTGTAAAGGGCTGATCTTATCTCCTCAACCTGATTGACGTCTTCGAATCAGTCTCCAGAGCCATGAGCGAGGGTAAGGCAGTCCACACAGCCTATCTGGACCTTGCCAAGACCTTCAACACCATCCCCCACTCTGGAATCATAGATAAACCTACTAAGCTGGGCATTAATACCTACATCACTCGATGGGTTGCCAACTGGCTTACTGGCAGAACCCACACTGTAAAAGTAGCTAACTCAAAATCCAGCTCCAGACAAGCAACAAGCGGAGTACCTCAGGGTTCAGTCCTGGGACCGCTCTTGTTTGGCATCTACTTCTATGAAGTACAGGCCAGCACTAAAGGACTCTGGCTAACAAAGTTCGCAGATGACTGCAAACTGGGAGCCATTATTGAATCCCCAAATTATGTGGATATTCTACAAAAGGGCCTTACAGAAACAGATGCTTGGTGCCAGAGCCATGGGCTCAAGCTCAATGCCAAGAAATGTATAGTTATCCCCTTTGAGAAAAAACATGTACCCATGAATTACCACATAAGTGGCAGTACACTAAACACCGAAAGTGTGATAAGGGACTTAGAGACACAGGTGGACAGTGGTCTCACCTTCAATAACCACATAGCCACAACAGTCAGGAAATCCTTCTATGTAGCACATCTCATCACTAAGAGCTTTTCTTCCAGAAAAAAGGAGGTCATTGTCCCATTGTTGTACCTCACAAGTCATCTGCAATAACTGGTAAACGGGTAATCACCACACGCCAAGAAGGATAGCCTCACTCCGTTGAAACACTCCGTTTATTGCAATCAGAAACAGCACAAACCACATTAACGCTGACACACTGTAGTAAAACGTGTGTCGAGGTCGGACTTCTGGTTTTCCCATTGGGTTGTACTGGTGCATACTTTTAAGAGAAAGTTCACGACGAAAACGTTTTACTACAGTGTGTCAGCGTTAATGTGGTTTGTGCTGTTTCTGATTGCAATAAACGGAGTGTTTCAACGGAGTGAGGCTATCCTTCTTGGCGTGTGGTGATTACCCGTTTACCAGTTTTTTGCTGCACCACTTTCCACTTTGTGTTTCCATCTGCAATAACTGGAAAGGCCAGAGAAATACCTCACTAAAAGAATCACAGGCCTAAAGCAGATGCCCTATGCTAACCATCTAAAAAAACACCAGCTATACCTTGTCACATATCACCTACTCAGAGGCGATCTCTGCTTAACATACAAGGCCATCTCAAAGCCAGTGCTGTTGGACATGCTACACTTAAAGAACTCCCAATCCCTCAGAGACACATGCTCCAGGGATCTAAACCTGGTCATCACAATGAACAAAACATGCTGGAGGGATCAGTTCCTGACCCAGAGACTCCCCATACTTTGGAATAGACTGCCCATACATGTCAAGTTGAGCACCTCTTTGGCCCTCTTCAAAAGGAACCTTGATGATTGGATGGGAGATAGAAAATTCACCCCAGGGATCACGTCAGTCACCCTGCTAGACAGGGGACCAGGGAAGTAAATATTCTGAAGAAATAGCCAGGGAATTGTTATGGCTAGGCTTGTATAGGCCCTAGGGCTGATAGCCTAGTACCAACCTATGAACCTATGAGTGGTAAGTCTTTGTGTGTGTATGCAGGGAGATGGTCACTTAGGGAGTTAGGAAAGGTTCCACTGATTTTATAATTACTGGGTTCTCAGACTAAAAATACAATCAAGAAGTGTGCCCTTACTGCTTTTGTTGTATTGTAGGTGTTGTGATTAGTTGAGTCAGACCAAATAGAATTATGCAGGGTGAGGGGCTGTCAGAGGTTACATTTTGCCAGTCAATACTGACATCACCCAGAATTATTTTTTTCATAAGTAATAGTATTAGATACCCAGGAGAGACATTCTTTAAGTGTGGGTATGTTGTTTCCGGGAGCGATGTAAATTACAATAAAAACTAGTGTGTTTTTTTTTTTTTTAGAGTTTAGCTTTAAAAGTGTTATGAGTATTTTGGCTGAGTGATATTTGGGGATGAAGTTGGAATAGGAGGAGTGGTTATAGAAGTTGGGGTACAATAGGGCGACTCCTGCTTTTTTGGGGATTGGTCAGTCTTCATAAGGTTATAGCCTGGAGCTAGTATTTCTGTAGCTTTCATATTAGATTTAAGCCATATTTTAGTGATAGGTAGGCTATCTGGGGAATAGAGTGATATCTAGGTATGTAGATCTGTAATTCTATTACAAATACTATGACTATTTAATGTTACCCAACTTATTTTTTTGGCTGGACTTGTGCTTGACAGAGTGGGAGAGTGATATGTCTGTGAATGGAACTGGATTGGGTGGGAAATATCCTTGTATAAGGAGTAAAGGATGCATCAGAGAAGGGATGGCTTGTAACTGAAGGAGGGGAGTTATCTGGGCTGTTACGGTACTTGCAAGAACTGCTGTTGGTGTTGAGGTTCGGGTTTAGATTAGTAGGGTCAGAGTTTGGGTAAATCACCCCACACAATTGAATGTTCAAATTCTGAAGCAAAAATTTGGAATAATTCTTAAGAGTGGTTATGAGCAGATGTTTTGCTTTAAGGGAGGGGTGATCACAGTGAAGTATTTTCTATTTAAGACCGAGAGTAGTGGGGAGACTGAAGAAGCTAGGAAACATACTAGAATATTTATTATAATTATATAGGCTATAATTAAGTAGGAGGCTGAAGAATGGGAATGTGGCAGTGTAGTTTAAGGGAAAGTGATAGTATAAGTGGGAGGTTACTACTAGAATATAAGAGAATACTATAAGGAGCAGCATTTTCTATACAAGTGTAATTGATTAGATGGAGAAGTGGTAGCGGGCTAGAGTTTAGGAAAAAATCTTTCAGATGAAAGAATGAAGGCTTGGGGGGTTGTAAAAGGATCGTGCTTGTCTGGGATAAACAGAGACAACCTAGGTCTGGGGTTACATAGGTTCATAGGTTCATACTAGGCTATCTGCCCTAGGGCATTTATAAGCCTAGCCAGAGTGTGTTTGGCTTTCACCACCCATTTTAAATTAATTTTGCTATGCCCTTTTTCGAGGTTAGTATACTAAGCCTCTATCTAACAGTGACACAGAAGTGATACCCGGGGTAAACCTACGATCTCCCATCCACTCATCAAGATTCCTCTTGAAGAGAGTCAATGAGGGACTCTGCCTAACCTGGACTGGGATTTTATTCCAGAGTGAAGGGAGCCTCTGGGTTATGAATCTGTCCCTCCAGCATGTCCTATTTATTTCAGTGCTGAGGTTCAAGTCTCTCGAGCGCGTAGCTCGATGGGATTTGGATTTTCTGAGGTGCAGCATGTTCATTAATTCCGGGTTGGACATGGCTTTATACATCAGGCACAGATCACCTCTGAGCAGGCGGTATGCCACTGAATAGAGCTGGAGTTTCTTTAACCGGGCAGCATATGGCATCTGTTTGAGCCCTTTGATCCTCTTGGTGAGGTACTTTTGGGGTCTTTCCAGTTGCTGCAGGTGTCTGGTAAGGTACATCCCAAAAGGGGCATTGTACTCAATTATGGGCCTGATGAGGGATGAGTAAAGAGGCACGATGACCTCCCCTGATCTAGATGTGAATCCCTTCATGATTAGGTGGGCTATATAAAATGTTTTTCTAACCACTTTGGCCACGTGGTTGTCAAATGAGTGATTGCTATCAACTTGGGTCCCCAGGTCCCTAATTACTTCTTCTGTACTTAATGGATTACCACCTATGTGGTAATTTGTGGGCACTTTGTTTTTGCCAAAGGGGATGACTATACACTTTTTGGCATTTAGCTTGAGGCCATGGCTCTGGCACCAGTTGTCTGTTTCTATGAGGCCCTTTTGGAGGATGCTTGTGTCGGCTGGAGTGTCAGTTATGGCGCCCAGTTTGCAGTCATCTGCAAACTTGGTCAGCCAGAGTCCTTCCATGATGGCCTGTACCTCCGAGAAATATATACCGAACAAGAGAGGTCCCAGGACTGAGCCTTGTGGGACTCCACTTGTAACTGGTTTGGAGTCTGACATGGCTCCAGCAATTCTAACCATGTGGGTTCTGCCCTTGAGCCAGTTTGCAACCCATCTAGTGACATAGGGGTTTATATTTAAGCTGGTGAGCTTATCTATAATGCCCAAGTGGGGTATTGTATCGAAGGCTTTTGCAAGGTCCAGGTAGGCTGTGTGGACCACCTTCCCCTCATCAATGGCCTTGGTGACTGTTTCAAAGAAATCAACCAGGTTTAAGAGGCAGGCTCTGCCCTTAACAAAGCCAAACTGGGTAGGATCCAGAGTCTGTAGGTCCCCAATATCTTTATTTATGAGGTCCATGATGATTCTTTCCATAGCTTTGCAGACCATGCTAGTCAGGCTTATGGGGCGATAGTTTCCAGGATCCGTTGAGGCACCACCTTTGTGGAGAGGGACCACTGTTGCTGTACACCACTCTTTAGGTACATATCCTGTAGTAAGGCTGAGATTGAACAGAAGTTTTATGTTTGGGTTTAGCTCTTCTTGGAGTTCATGTAGGATGCAGCCCGGGACACCGTCTGGTCCCATTGATGCTGTGTTTTTTGCTTTAGAGAGGGCAGCTCTTACCTGAGCATCTGAGATGTCAGGGGGGCAGCACTCTGCTGGGATAGATATTTGCCCTTTTGGTGGGGGGGAGAAGTTTGTGCTGAACCTGTCAGCTAGGATGTTGGCAATGTCTGTGGGTTCGGTGTATTTTTTGTCATTTTGGACTAATTCTGAGCATATCTGGGAATTCCCACCCAGGTTCCTAACATTACTAAAGAAAGCCTTGTGATTATCCTTAGTGTCCTGTGCAATTTTTCTCTCGAAGCTGGCCTTAGATGATTTTATGAGTGCCCGTAGTTTTTTGCTAATACTGATCAGAGATGCCTTCCCTTTTTGGGATTTTGCTCTATCATGTAGTAGCTTCCTCCTTCTATTGTATAGTTTGTCTATGGCTGGGGTCCACCAGACAGGACGTCTGCCTTTGGAGGATTGGGACTTGGTTTTATTTGGGATTGCATGATCCATGCATTCCTGAAGGTGTTCATAGAATGCGTTTATAAAGGATTCTGCGGTCTGGGCCGTATTTTCCACAGGCCCGGGGGCTTTGAAGGATTCCACCTCGGTTTTGAGGAGTGTGAAATTTGCATTAGAGAAGTTTTTCACTATGGTTTTCAGGGCAGGGGGTGGAGTCGGGATGTGAATATCCAGTGAGATTAGTTTATGGTCTGATCTTACCAATGAGGGATACACTTCTGGTCTGGAGCATAGAGTCCCCATGTTGGTGATGATCAGGTCCAGTATGTTTTCCCCTCTTGTGGGAGTGGTAACAAGTTGTTCCATAGCATTTGAGTTTATAAACTGTAGGAACCTTTGGGCTAGGGTGTTGGAGCTAGAGCAATGCTCCCAGTCTATGTTTGGGTAGTTGAAGTCGCCCAATATAATAGTGTTTGGAGAGACCTTCATATTTCACAGTGTTCTCAGGAAGGCCGAGTGGGGTTCCTGGGTTTGGGAGGGTGGTCTGTAGCAGGCTATAAACTGGAAGGCAGTTTTACCCACTGTTAGTTGCACATGGATAGTCTCTGATGCTTTGTGCTGTGCCACCAACCTGGAGGTGTGGGTATCTTTGACGAATATTGATACTCCCCCTCCTTTTGTGGTTCCGTCCAAGTTTTGGGGCCGAAAAGCATGGTATGAGGTATAATCTGGTAGTGCTGGGGTGCTCTTGGGAGCCTTGAATCAGGTTTCTGTTACTGCACAGATATCAATGTTCTCCATGCTAAGGAGATTTTCGAGTGCGTGCATCTTGAGGTTTAGACTTCTGGCGTTGAGTAGCATTACTCTTAGTTTCTTATCCCTTGTGATACCTATGGAGGTGGGTTTGTCTTTTGAGCCTTGTCTAAAAAAGGCACTATGGGGGTAGCAAGAGCCTTTGCCAATATCCAATAGCTCAGGGGTGACAGGTGCAAGCCGTCCCTAGTGAAGCATCGTGGCTTGTCGAGCATGTCATCCCAGGCTGACAGGCATTGGATCCCCTTTGAATGACACCAATACTTAAACCAATTGTTGAAATTGATCATCTTGTCTTCATATTGCGGCATCATTCTTGGTGAGGGTAACATGCTACTCAAGGTCAGGGTCATACCAGCCTGGGCTACATGCTCAGAGAGCTCCTCTATGTCTCTTTTCATGTAGTCCAGGGAGGTACGTCTCAGGTCATTCACACCAGCATGGACAATGACTGAGTCATATTTGTACTTGCCTTGGAGTGACCTGAGTGCTTTGGTTATGTGACGGATCCTAGCGCCCGACAGGCAGCTCATCGTGACCTTCTCCTTGTTCAGCCTGGTGAGTGGGATGTCAGTGTGCCTGATGATAGAGTCACCTATTACAAGTGTATCAGGTGTGTTGTTTAGCCTTAAGGGCTGTGACTATTCAGCACACTGGCTTTGTGAGCTATGTATTGCACATGTTTTGTTTTGGGGTAGCAGTTGCTTGGGTGTCTGCTTTGGAGGTCTCTGCTGCTTAGGGAGATTTTTATTTAGTGCCTCCGAGTATGTTTTTGTGTGTTTATGTGTTTGGTTTGCTGTTATGGTAGGTCTATGTGAAACTGGAATTGTAGTGAGTGTGGTTTCCTTCTCCTCCTGACTGGTTTCGCCAGTACTGAGTTGAGAGAGCTTAGCCTCCAGTATGGCTATATGGTTGCATCTCTCACATGTGTTGGAATTTGTTTGGAGGAGGAGAGGGTTGTCTGTGTACATGAGGCAGTTGTAACATTGCCTCAAGATTCCCAGATTCACCAGCTGGAAAAGAGAGGAGATTGACAACTGACCTTTGGACATGCTAGAATAGTATTGGGAATTCCTTTATAATTGAAAAAAAAGGGCTAATGGGGAACAAGGTACTCAAGGGGAGTTTGTGAGGGTGTAGTGCTTTTAATTTTTTAGTGCTGACTTATATAATTGCTTAGTGAGCAAGTGCCAGGTAACTTAAATGCAAAAACGACAACAGTAACTTTCTTTCAAGTGAAACAAGGAAATAAGTACAGTAAGCAATGCAGATATCACTAGGGATCCACAGAAGCACTGAAAAGCCGCTTTTTAGGTGGAATTAGCGTTTCAGGGAAATAACAAGCAAACAAACAACAAGCATACAAACAAAGCTAGATTCAGCAGGCCTGGATCTAGTCTATGCTACAGCAAACAAGGTGTACCAATTTCAGTAAGAAACAGTTCAAATATGCAGGCACTATAAGCCTTTAACCAGAAATTTCCAGCTCAGAAGGGCAGAGTCCAGCCTCTCCTCCCACAAGAGTGCAGACCATGAACCTTCTTAATGTAAAATAACTGGCCTGAAGCCCAAGTGCTTAAACCAGAACTAATATACTTTAGAATAACAGACACTGAGCCCTCAGTCAGCGTTTCCCAACTTAGAAGGATGTAAGATACCTGTCCTGCCACCACAGTGCAGGCCACAAACCTTCCTAATGTAAAACAACTGGTCTGAAGCCCAAGTGCTTAATCCAAAAGACTTAGAATGATAGCTATACTTTAATCAAGTTACTACCAAGCAGTAATAAATACAATTGAATACTTTAAAGAATGCCTGGATTAGTGCTCAAGTTATACAAACAAAGCTAGATTCAGCAGGCCTGGATCTAGTCTATGCTACAGCAAACAAGGTGTACCAATTTCATTAAGAAGCAGTTCAAATATGCAGGTACTATAAGCCTTTAACCAGAAATTCCCAGCTCAGAAGGGCAGAGTCCAGCCTCTCCTCCCACAAGAGTGCAGACCACGAACCCTTCTAATGTAAAATAACTGGCCTGAAGCCCAAGTGCTTAAACCAGAATTAATACACTTTTAGAATAACAGACACTGAGCCCTCAATCAGCAGTTCCCAACTTAAAAGGATGTAAGCTACCTGTTCTGCCACCACAGTGCAGACCACAAACCTTCTTAATGTAAAACAACTGGTCTGAAGCCCAAGTGCTTAAACTAAAAGGCTTAGAATGATATACACCAAGCAGTAATAAATACAATTGAGTACTTTTAACTTGACGCAAAAGCAAAATAAGGTAGGAAGAAACACAAATACAGTAAAAGCAGATAATTTTTTTTTTTTTCAGAAAAGTAGCAAAAACAGTAGTAAAAACAATTCACATGCAGTGCAAGCTGGCACACTTGAGTATGTAGCAATATTAGTCCACACACAGTTTGAAAAAATGTAATTAAATTAAAAAGGACTAAAAGCAAGTGCAGAAAGGGTTTATTAGGTAGAATGCGGTAAAGAGATGGGACTGGGGGAGTGTCCTAGATCAAATCTACAGTGGGGCGGGCACTGCAAAAGCCACCAAATTTAAACTACAACCAAGAACAGGGGGGGGACCAGTTTCAACAGAGATGTGAGGAATCAGAGTGCAAATTATAAAACCAAAAAATATATACTGATCTCTGTATATTTGCAGAACAGTAAGACAACAGATATCTAAGCAACAATTTAGCTCTATAATACAGAAAAATATACTCAGCTCTATATATTTGCAGATAGTCTTGTAAGGCTGTCTCTCAACACACAGGTTCCACTTTAAAATGTTAAAAGAGGCAAAAGCAAAATAAGGTAATAAAGTAGGAAGAAACACAAATACAGTAAGGCAGATGAAGTGCAAAAGTTTTTTTTTTTTTTGAGATGGAGGAAACAGAGCAGATTAAGATACTATAGGGGAATGCCCTTCCCAAGTGCTCTCTCTGTACACTGCAGAGGAGATGGGACTGGTAAGAGTATCCAAAATCAAAATATGATCTCACTGTACTCAGTTGAGTGAGCGAATGAGATGGGTCCAGGAGAAGTGTGCAAAAAGAGATTTACAGCAGGGGCGGGCAATTCCAAAGCCACCCAAGATTAACACCACAACAAGAAACAGGGAGGGGGGGGGACTACTGCAGGAGATTCAGAGACACACACAATATTTACTGAATGCAAGACACACAATATTTACTCACTCAAATCTTAAATAAGTGCAGAAAATATACTTAAATCAGCTTATGTCCAGTTGATGTATGCAGACAATTCTCAGTAGCCAGCAACTCGATTTAAAATGATTACTAGAAATGTAACCAACACAGATTTTAATGCTAGCAGAAACCCCAAGCTAATTAACACTTAACAAAGGAATTTCACAGCAGTCTAACAACTACTGCAGAGATTCAGACACACACAATATTTACTGAATGCAAGACACACAATATTTACTCACTCAAATCTTAAATAAGTGCAGAAAATATACTTAAATCAGCTTATGTCCAGTTGATGTATGCAGACAAGTCTCAGTAGCCAGCAACTCGATTTAAAATGATTACTAGAAATGTAACCAACACAGATTTTAATGCTAGCAGAAACCCCCAAGCTAATTAATACTTAACAAAGGAATTTCACAGCAGTCTAACAACTACTGCAGAGATTCAAAGACACACACAATATTTACTGAATGCAAGACACACAATATTTACTCACTCAAATCTTAAATAAGTGCAGAAAATATACTTAAATCAGCTTATGTCCAGTTGATGTATGCAGGCAAGTCTCAGTAGCCAGCAAATCGTTTTATACTATTATTAAATTAACTTCTTAAGTGACAATTAGTATCAAAGATTCCAATTCCAATTCTGATTCAATGCACGACCATTTTTAAAGTAAATAAACAAGGAATAATGAGCTTAGCTCTTAACAGCAGTTATACAAATGATCTCATCACATTAGGCCCCCAAATGTATTCATTCATATGAATCATCAGTATAAAAAGAACAGTCTGAGTCAAATATTTCAGAGTATTTTTTTCTCCTAATGTCACCTACACACCAGTACAATTTCTGAAGGTAATACTGCTTCAATATCATAAAGGCCAGACCTTTTATCCACCATAATTATGTTGTGTGAGCAGGCATCCCCCTGCCAAACATGTATAAATTCCACCAACACTAAAAATAACAATCTAGAGGTCATGAGGAGAATATTAGCTACATGGCTGTCCACAGTCATCTTAGGACCTCTTGCTGAAATTCCATTGAGGGTGGGATAAATGACAGACTGGACCAATCACAGCCATCAGCTTTAGAACAGACTGCAGAAAGGCCACAGTAGGGCAAGTGCCTATTTAACAAAAGAAACATCCAAATTAAAAAGGTAGAACAACTCTTTAATCAACATCAAGATAAAAAACTATTATTATGCATTACTCATACTTTTTAATTTTAGGGATTTATGAACACAGTTAAATGCTTGAAAAGCAAGTGGATAACTTCATGGAAAATAAAAAAAAAATGTAATCAGAGTACAAAAGCATTCATGCTTTTCAAAAAAACTTAGCTTCTATACTTGACTTCTCTTTATGAACCTAAGAACTTCTTTGAACTACCCAATCATGTGTCCTTAAAGGCTGCTAAATTATGTTTTAACACACTCATGAAAAACAAAGAGCAGAATATGTTTCTTATGTCTTTTCACTTTTGCTGCTATCTTGGGGCTATCCACTTCGTAAAGGTCATGTTTTCAGGCCAATGAGATACACCAATGGTGGGACCCCTTTGAACAATTGAGATTTCATTGGCCATCAGGCCAACTATTAATTACCCCAAGGCACATGTCTCTGGCTCAGGGGAGGTACATTGTTTTGTTATTGTCATGCTGCTAAACATGGTGGTGGAAGCTGAAAAATGCATCCTTCTAAGCAATGAGGTGTTTTCCTGCAAATTACCAAAACTACAATGGCCAACATCCCAACTTTCACCCTGGCCAATGTCTATGTAATGTCTAGAGAATTACATTCATTAATATCACCATGTCTTTAACTCCCCCCTTACTAATGTCTGTTCTCTTGATAGACAGTGGTACAACATGCTGAATGCTTTAGAACTGTCTAGCTTTATACCACTTCTTAATCCCAAACAAACTTTGTAAGGTAAACTTATTGTGTGTGTGTGTGTGTGTGTGTGTGTGTGTGTGTGTGTGTGTGTGTGTGTGTGTGTGTGTGTGTGTATATATGTATGTATGTATATATATATATATATATATATATATATATATATATATATATATTAAAAATCCAAAAAGAAGTATGGTCCAAAACACAGCCAGAGTAACAGCAACCAGTAGTTTATTTCACATTAAACAGGTAAGCACTTTCACGAGTAACAGACTCGCTTCTGCAGACCTTATACAAAAGTTGAAACATACTGCCTGATTTAAAATCACTTAGCTGCCAGTACTCTGTGCTAGAGCGATCACATGACCTGAACTGATACAAAGTAACTAACTTAAAGAAACATATTACAAAATAACATTGTTGCAGTTTTAAGAAGCATTCAGCTGTCTATACAAACTACAAAACATGTTCTGAATTGCTACATTAGATACAAAGTTTCACAACAAATACAAGTTATTTCTTAGTAAAACATATTAAATGTTCAAGATTGTGGGGGGAATGGGAAAGGAAAAAAAGAAGAAGAAAATTCCTGCAAGCAAATACAAATAAAACTGTGTCATTGCTCACTCCTGATCCTATTTATACAGGCAAAACTAACAAGTGCCTGAGGGGACAGTATCCCAAAACACCTATACAATATTAGTTCCAAAAGTATTAATAATGTGCTAGCTAAACACATAGTGAATACTAGTAATGAACATACCTTCAAGTTCATGGGCATTGACAGGGTGACACAGGGTCAGCGTTTGGGTGATATGAAAAATCACGCAGAGGTTGCAGAAACAAAATGGATCATCAGGCTTCGAGTTGATGTATGGCCAGGTCTAAATGGAGTAGTTCCATTGAGACCAATACTGAAAGCAAGGCCATTGTATAAATGAATGACAGAGTAGTAGCAGTATATATTTTATATTACAATGTTCTTGGATATATGCCTTTTACCCACTCATTTTATATCACTGCATATTGAGATATGTAAGCTGAATTTTAATATACATTGTCTGTATGTATGATGTTTTATGAACATACATTTTTTCAAAAGTTTCAGGAGTGAATAATGCTACAGTTTTGAACCAAAAAGTTCACTAATACAACAGAAGAACCACAAACTGGTTATCACGAAGTAAATACTGTGGGAATAAATAGCCAAGGAATTGTTACGGCTAGGCTTGTATAGGCCCTAGGACCGATAGCCTAGTACCAACCTAGGAACAACAGTAAGAAAATAATTTTTGAACTAATGGATTCAAAATAGTGCCCAAGTATATAGAAATTCCTTCAGTTATACTACCTCCTGCTGATACTATAGGTCTAAAAGGGGGGTGGCTTTGGTCTTTATCTATGTTAGGTATCCCAAACAGAACACCTATACGTGGATGTTTGTTAAAAAAATAATTATATAATTGCACATCTATTTCCTTGTTCAGAACTATACTATCCAGCACTGAATATAATTCTTTGTATTTTAAATGAATGTCACCCATAGACACTTTTTGATATTCTTCTAGATTGCCCAGCATTTTTTTATGCTTAAATAATAATCTTTTACATCCATAATTACCAAGCTACCCCCCTTATCAGCTTTCTTTCATGAATCTTAAATTTTTAGAATCACATAATTTGTTAAGTGCTTTGTGTTCAATAGTAGATAGATTGAAATAAGGTTTAACAGTCTTTCCACTTAGTAGGGACCTAGTGTGAATTTGTCAGGGTACAGCTATGTATAAACAGTTTCTCCCCTGAAAGCTTCCAGACCCATCTACATTTACCTTACAAAGCTTATAACTGCAAAAGAAAAAAAAAATGTATCTCTGTTTGTCTACTGTAAGAAATGTTAATCACTAGTATGATGTCCTGTTGTGTGTATATATGCTATATGTATGTGTGTTAATCACTAGCATGTTGTCCTGATGTGTATATATGCCAAATTTATGTACTACTTCTTTTTACTCTCATGTAATGCATTGTAATGAGGAGCTTTTCAACCCAGGTCTCCACTGAAAATGGACCTGTGTCCAGTCGGACTTTCCCGGTAAACAAATGTAAAATAAAATAAAATAAATAATGTCTCTTTCGCAAAACGCTTCAAATTGTTTGATAGTAAAATGTAGCATTGGATTAAAAGTTGTAGGGCTATTCAAACAATGAACACCATCCTTTACTGCCAAATCCTTGAAAATAAAGGCCAAATGTAAATTCCTTGTATACATTTTCATTTGTAAAATTGTATTAGTAAGATTGGATCGATGACTAGGTATATAACCTAAACCCATCTTCAAAATTTTACAATGATGTTCATTTAAACAGAAATTGCTTAAATTAAACAGTTTGGTTCCAAGATATTGCTCACAGTTTATTTGGCCTTTAACTTGTTAGGAGTATGAACCCAGTTCTGAGCTTTGGGAGGCATCTGCTGACTTGTCCCAGCTGCCTCCGGCTTTTCTAAGTTTTTTGACTGTTCAGCCATGTCAGAGTTGTCCAGATCTCTGACACTGTCCTTACCAAAGGTAGTGGTTGTGTTTCTCATCTTTGGAAAGTCCAAATCATAATTCTTGAAAAAGGTTGCCACTTGTTCTACTCGCGCCTGGGAAACACTTCCACCTCTATTTGTAGACGTCATAGCTGCTTGATGATACGATTGGTTACCCGACTTGAATCCATTAGAATGTTGTTTAAAAGGGAGATGTTGCTCAAAAGGGGCGATATTGTGTTAACTTCTGGTTGTTGATTCTATTAAATCTCTTAATATGTCCAGCAGGAAAAATATATGCAGTATTGTTTACATAAGCTGAACGATCACAATCTAACTTCTTCATTTTCCGCTCTGTAACTGTTTTCTCGTAACAATTAACAGCAGTTAACATTCACTCATACTGAGCTTTACTTTCCCTAGAATTAGTGAGCACCATCTTTAATTTAGCGTCCCAAGTCTCTAGCTGAATTCTAAGCTCACTAAGCAAGTTATTATTCTTTTGAATGATGAGCTTCAAAAATTCTAAGCCCACTTTGTTAAAAAAGGAAACAAGCTCAGTAAAACATGGATCTTCACTTCTGACACCATTGGGTACCTTGAAAATACGTAATCCCTTTGGCACTACTTGTGCTTGATACAGGATTCAAAGTAATAATTTTCTAGGCTAACTGCTCAATATTTTTTCAAAGCTTCTTTCCATTTTAGCCATAATTTCATCTACGTTCACATCATACTCCGGTTCATTAATAACCTCTCTTGTCATAATGAACAGGTTATATTCAGAGTTAAGAACAGTATTTATGTCTTGATAATTGTCTTTAGTGAAACCAAAACTCCCTGTTAATTTATTAACAGGGAAATGTCTCACGTTATCAACTTCTTCAAAAGATTCACTCAAGAACTCTGAAAAACTATTCTGCTGGCTCTTACCATCTTGTACCTGTCCCAAATGGACCACAATTTTCTTTTGTGTCTCTTAAATGGAATTCAATAAGTCTATTAAAGTCTTGTCCTGAACACCAGGAGTAGAATGCGATGACATTTCAAGTAAATGCTGTAGTTTTATTGGTATTCGCTTGCAGGAATTTTCTTCTTCTTTTTTTCATTTCCCACCCCCCTCCCCCTTTTTGTTTTTCACATCTGTTGTGTAGATTCTGTTTATTCTGAAGCTTGTATATGTAACTGGGTGATTTTTGAATATGGAAACAGTGTGATTTATTTATTTGTATCAGTGCAGGAACTTTTTATCTAATGTGCAGCAGATTGGATCATGCTTTGCAGTTTGCATAAGCAGTTGAGCGATCTTGAACATTTAATATGTTTTCCTAAGAAATAACTTGCATTAGTTGTAAAACTTTATATCTAACATGTAGCAGTTCAGAGCATGTTTTGCAGTTTGTATAGACAGCTGAGTGCTTCTGAATATTGCAACAATGTTATTTAGTAATATGTTTCTTTAAGTTAGTTAATTTGTATCAGCTTAGGTCATGTGATCCTCTACCACAGTGTACTGGCAGCTAAGTGATTTTAAATCAGGCAGTATATTTTAGCTTTTGTATAAGGTCTGAAGAAGCAAGTCTGTTACTCGTGAAAGCGCTTACCTGTTTTATGTGGCCGTCTTTTGGATCATACTTCTTCTTGGATTTTTACTTTATTTTGTTCAGTTTGGTCCATTTATGGCAGGAGTTGGAGTTTTTGTACTTTTGATATATATATATATATATATATATATATATATATATATATATATATATATATATACACACATATGTAGATACACATACAAACACACACACACACACACTACTGTGAATCTGGCAGTACTGTTAACAGTAATACAAAGAAAGTCATATATGATCAGGAACATACAGTTTGGTTCTATAAAATTCACAAAGCAACAAAACATAAATATACAATAGTAGTACAATAGATGAAAACAGCACATAGCATATGTTTAATGAAATCTTAGTTTTCAAAACTAGATTACAGAAAATGGATAAGAACAATCCATATAAACATCGGAGATCTGAAAACTTTACAAAAAGAACAAGAACCTATTAATTTAAGAGTGGGGTACAAGAGCAGTAGCTGATGAAGTTGTTACTAGCAATGATCTCAGAAAACAGAATGAGAGTACCCCCGCAGTTAGCACAGAGAATTAAGGCAAGACCTGTTAACAAGCTGTTACTGTACTCAAGGGTACATGTTTTGATTCTTTCTATCCCCATTTGCCTGCTGTGTAACTCTGAGCGATTCGCTTAGCCAGACAGTGTTCCTAGGTCACCCTTGAAAAAGCCCACTTGTGGTAAGTGGGTTTACATAGTCAACGAATTACTAAAATAAAAGAGTGGTTGTACCAAGGCAGTGCTATATAACCAGAGATGCAGCAGTCTGCGTGCAGAGAAACTGGAGAGCTAAAGAAGACCCTGCAGGAAGAAGGCATGGGGGGAGACATGCAAACCCAGGGAGAGAAATGGATCAGGAGTAGTTGTGGTATAAGGAGGGCTTCTTAAATGATAAAACATGCAGTGTGTCAAGGTGCAGGAAGATGAAATGGACACTAGTGAACCCCATAGCTATACAAATTTTGCAATGAGGGCAGTCATGTCATAGAATCAACACAGTATGTATAAAAATATGTTGTGATGCTGACAATTAAAGTGAGCTCATATCTCTCAACCTCTTAGTGCAAGAAATCTGGGCAAAGGCAAACATAATGAGGGACAGAGGCCCACAAATAGGTACTGATTTTAAATGTTGCTCTTATAAATTTAGAAAGTTGCTAGAATAATATATTTTGTGTTTGCATGCATTTTCTGAAGGATATGAATTCTGAAACTCAAACTAAACGTCTGTCATTATTTAATGATATCAATCATCAGCAATTTGCTGGAAAAACACAACTTTTATGATGAAGAGACCAAAAATATGAGGGTAAAATCTGGACATTCTGTGAAAATCTGTACAGTTGAGTGAGCCTGAATGTGCATCTTATAGCAAAGTCTGTACCGGTGACAGTAGAGTATAAAGGACTTTTTGGCAGCTGAGATATGAGGAGTGTCACATGATAAGCTTCAGGTCTATAGAGATGAGTGCTGCATATGAAGTATTACATGCAGACCCATGTGCAGCTTGGAGATTTAGTATCAGGAGTGTTGGAGATTTAGTATCAGGAGTGCAGTTAAGGTAGGGGTAAGTGTGGCTTCCGATATTGGACTAGATTTTACTATGCCTGAGGAGATTTAGTATCAGGAGTGTTGGAGATTTAGTATCAGGAGTGCAGTTAAGGTAGGGGTAAGTGTGGCTTTCGATATTGGTCTAGATTTTACTATGCCTGAGGAGGTAGTTGTATAACTTTTGTTGTAGACTGCTTCACAGTATGAGATCAGTTAGGATAATCAGGGCGTGGATGTTGAAATGTTGATCAGGAAAGGCTGTGTATCCTTCAAAGTATGGTCTATATTTATATTTACATTTGTTTAACAGAGAGAGACAGTACATCTATCTAGTTTGCTCTTTTAAGTGCCTTAACATTTTACCTGTTCTGCATGCACTGTTTTCCTCACCCCTTTTCACCTGCACTGTGTACTCTTGAATGTTCCTATGAATTGTCTCACCACAATCACTTTACCCTTTTGTTTATATATATCTTCTGGACTGCATGTAATTCTGAAGGTGTAGCCTGCAGAGTGGAATCATTACCTGTTTTCTTGTGGAATCTCTGCCCCTAAGGATACACCTCCATCATTTTGTAGACTGCTGCCACTACCCTCTCATTCTGGTTTCAACAGCTCTTCTCCTTCCAGATAATACTTTACACGAGAGGTGTTGTGGTCCAAGTGAAGTATTTTAATTGTGTTTGCACTGAGCCATAACATATATCCAGATTTGAGAAGGTACCATAACATTTCAGCAGTTATTTCAATGTTCAGTTTGTTACTGAAAGAAGTTCTAAAAAGATAGCCTGGTTAATGAATAATACCTTAAGCTGATGACATATAGTGGCATGACTACATTTTTCCTGTGGCTTCAGCTTCATCTTAAAGAGGAGTGTATTTTTATCTAATCTTAACTGCACTTAAAATACCCCATAATGTATTCAGTTATTTACATTTTCTAAGCAACACATCATTAGTATGTGGATTGTTTGTTTTTTCTAACTTGGGTTAAAAATGATTATGTTGATTCTCCTAGCTCATTTTCAAAATAAGCAAAAGCTTAGTAAGAGTAAAGAAAAAAATCCAGAAATGCTACTAAGGATTTAAGATTCATAACCCATTATAGAGCATTGTGCCTATCTAAGAGGTAGTGTAGTACTACAGAGTCTCTAAGTGCATTTATGGTATTTATCAGGTCAGCCCTAGCAGAAGGCATAAAAGTCAGTCCCCTGCTTAATACCATAATATGGTGTTTGTTTAATACCACATTAGACAAATTAATCATTTTAAATGAGTCAGTCACAGTACCTTGGAGTTTGTTAGAAAAGTCAATTTAAAATGCTTATTTAAAGACTGTAACAACTCTAATAAGGTTGAGGAAAAAGTATTATTCAAAAAACCTAGCATGTTTAATCTAATTCTTAGGCCAGAACTGGAAGCTTTTTTGGTAACGTGAGAATGATGTGAGAAAATTATTGTATGACAAAAGTGAACCCATATGTTATAATTTAAACAAAGAAGAAAAAAATGCATTGTTTGAGTTAAAAAATGACACTAAGCTGTATATTACAAAAGTAGGTTAAGGCAATGCAGTTGTGGTGCTTAATACATTTTATGTAGAAAAAAGTGGCCTTGATGCTAAATGATGACAATTTTACCAAATGACAACATGGGCATTTGTTAAAAAAGCATATGGAGTTGTTGATGCTTACATAGAAGAATGTTTTTAGATAATTTTATTGACAAAGAAACAGTGGAGTTTTTTACAGTAGAAAAACCCAAACTAGGAAGGCTTTTTTTGGACTTCCTAAAATCCATAAAAACTTGAATTGCCCTGATTTTAGGATGATAGTAGCTAGTCAAGGCAGTAAGACGGAACCTATAGCCATCTTCACAGATAAATATTTAGAGAAGTTAGTCGTACAAAGTAAATCTAATATTAAAGATTCCTTTGAATTTAAAAGTTTAGTGAAGAATGTGAAAATAGATGAATTCATGTGGTTGGTTACAGCAGATATTGTCTCATTATATACAGTCATACCAAATGTAGAAGGGTTGGAAATGGTGAATAGGGAGCTTCATACTTCAGGATTATTTAACACTATACAAGTGAGATTGTTCACAGAACTGTTTGATGTTATTTTATCTTAAAAATGTTTTGAGCATGATAATGAACTATACAGACAGAAAAATGGTGTAGCTATGGGAGCGGCTATGGTCCCCAGCTATGCAAATATAGTCCTGATGAACTGGGAAAAATAAGTTATTTTAGAATCAGTTTTTGCTAAACATATCATGTACAGACATTTTATTGATGATTTGTTTTTTTATTTGGAAGAGTTCCGAAAAAGAACTCTTAGATTTTTATTAAACATGTGAATGAATCCATGAGTTACCTTCGGGTGACATTTAATTATAGGAAGGACAACATTAATTTTTTGGACCTGAATGTGTATAGATCTAGCAATGCTTTAAAAGTTAAGATTTATAAAAAGGAAGTGCAAAGTAACAGCTATCTCCACTACAATATTATGCATAAGTTTAGCCTGAAAAAAAAAACATAGTGAAGGGACAATTCACTAGAATAAACAGGTTAACAGATGAGGCAGTATTCTTTGAAAAAGAATGTGAAGAACTTAAAAGGAAATTTCAATTAAGAGGGTACTCCAAGGGCATTATTAACAATTCTTGGATGGAAGTAAAAATGTAAGGGAAGGGGGAACATAAGGTAGCAAATGTCAATAGCAAGTCAAAAGAAAATGAAAAGGATTTTTCCCTAGCATGTGTTTTAGACAATTCAGTAGATGAAAGTAAAATCAAAGGAATAATCAAGACTAATTGGAGATTCTTAATGAATTTTTAAGAAATTAAAAATGTTATAGGGGGAGACCCTCTTTGTCTCTAAAAGAAGAAAGTTTTTAAAAGACTTTTTTAAGAAAAGGAATTTATGCTCAAGTATGCCTGATGTGTTGGAAGTGGGGATGAAAAGATGTAACAGTTGTAAGTTATGTCAATATATGAAAGAAGTTAAGAATTTTGTAGTGACAACAAGAAGTTTTGAAATTAGGTTGAATAATTTGTATAATTGCAGGTCCAAATATGTGGTATACATGGCTCTGTGTGAATTATGTCCAGCATTCTATATAGGAAGAACCATTAGAGAATTCTACATGCGTGTGAATGAACATATAAGAGCAGCAGACAAGACTGATGTAAGCAATGCCTTGGCAAAACATGTTAAGCGAAAACGTTTGTTAGAAAAAAAATAAGGCATGCTTCAAATTTGTAATAATTGATGAAGTTAATGGTTTTGATTATAGGTTTGATGCAGAAGATGGGGTTCCTATCAGAAGACTGAAGATGCATTCTGTCGAATGTGTCTTGGTCGAACTTCAAATGTCAAAAACGCAAAATGACGAAGCGGCATATAAGTGAATTCTTAACCTGGGAAAGAAGTTGTTTGGCCGCATCCATCACATTGCCGTTTTTGGCACTGCAGTGCGATCTTGGAGTTGGTATATTTAAGTGGGGGGGTGAATGCCCCCACTTAAAATAGTATTTAATGTGTTTTTTTGTTTGTTTTTTGTTTTTTGGGGAACAGTGATTTTTTCCCTGGGAAAAAAGTCGCTGTTCTGGTTGTTTGCTCTTTTTAGTTTTCGATGGTTTGGGGTCGATATAACAGCATTCGATCTTTTGATCATTCGCTGTTATAACATAGACCCAGAAGATGAACTGGACTGGAAAGAATATTGCTGGCAAATCAGGCTGAATGCATGTGTATACCCTGGTTTAAATGATAGGGAAAACTTTAAAGTTGTTCTCAGAAGAAAAGGGTTAAGGCATTACGTGCTTTGGGTCACATGTTATTGTTAAGTATTTAAATAAGTGTGTTCATTATACAACGTGCTCTGAAGAAGTTCCATGAAGGGAATGAAAGCACTTATCTGTTGGATTTTTATGTAATAAAGTCAATTTGTGTTTTTAGTCATTCGCTATTTTATTATTTTTTATTATACTGATATATTACTTTATACAATATCATCATGACTGTAGGAGCATTCTCAGGAAGGAAGCCAGGCTCATCACACTTCAAAGGCATGATAATACCCCACACTAAATGGTATAACTGAAATAAGTAGAATTTCACCATAAAAATAAAAATCTATATAAACTTGGCTGCTTCAAGGAGTAACATTAGATCCATGATGTGCATTTAGACAAATTAATTTTGGTATGCTTATTGCATCATTAATAATTTTCTACAAACTTTTTATTTGTTTATGGGTTAGAAGGTACATTACTTTCTTGTTTACTTCAATGCATTTTGTTTCTCCCTTCTATAAAGAAATGAGCCATCAGTACGATGCATGTTCCCCTGGTCTCCAAAAATGATACTGTACAAGGCTTTTGCAGCAATAATCCATGATGGGGGTAAGCCTGACTCCATGGTACATGCTGACCCAGACAACTAAAGCTGGATTAATGGCCCTGAAATTGGATAAGCCAGGCAAGAAGGAGGAGGGTGAAGGGGGGGCATGACCCACTTGCCTCTCCCAGGGTAAAGTGGGAAGGGTTGTCAGCTCAAAGATTTGGTGTGATTTTTCTGGTGGAGACCAGTGAAGCCACCACTCATGTTTTCAGGGAGAGGAGCAGGGCTGCTTGGTGGGAATACCCCTTACAGAAGTGAGGGGATGATGTTGATGTTCTCCACACACAGTCCATTGCACACCATTCCTCGATGCTTAGTCATGTACATGAAGGAGCTAGGACTACACTGTTAGCTATCTAAATGGTTCACAAGCCCAACTGTCTCTTGCCCTGGACATGTGAATCAAATGAGCCAGCTGGATGGGAGAGGGTTGATGAATGACTGAGAGTCATAGCAAAAAAAATGAATAAATAACAACAACAATTCCATGATGGGGTATGGATTATAATAGGATTTACTCTTAACTAGCATGAATTGTTTCTATGGATGGTGCCTGAATGAGTTTCATTTAGAAGGTTGCAAACCTACTATACACCACCAACCCACCACCAGAATAAATTACTGCTATTATAGCATCTGATGTTGTCAATCTTCATTCATTCTTGACTAATGGGACACGGTTCTGACCCCTCTGGCTGTTATACAACTCGCGTCAGCTAAAAACACTCTCGAGCCAAGACTGTACCCATTATACCCCTCTCCTATTAACTTAGATCTCATTTCCCACATTGATAAGACTCGTCAGCCGATACTCTCCAGCTAAGTGTTTTAATTTATTCTATTTTTTACTATTTTTCTCTATATACCTTCTCCATTTTATAGAACACTTTATTTGCCCTTTCTGTCATATGATCTAGTGTGGTGTGTTTGCATCTAATTCATCTCTACCATTGTTACCTTTTGGTATTTATTATTACCATTGTTGGTAACTCCTCCCCCTTTACCTCTTGGTATTCTCTTCATACCATCACTGATATTTTCTTCCTGATTACCTTTACAGGTATTTCTCTCTACCATTGTTGGCCGGTTTTCTTCTTTCCTGTCCTTCCAGTGTGTGTGTGTGTGTGTGTGTGTGTGTGTGTGATTTCTTTAAAATGGTGAAGAAGCAAAAAGGCACTTCTGGGTTTAAACAGTGCCGGGATTGTGGAAGAAAGATGCCCAACTCTGACAGGCATCTTTCCTGTGTATATTGCTTGGATCTGCCCCATCTAGAAACTAATTGTAAGATCTGCCAAGGTTTTAGTTCTAGAACCTTAGCAGAGTGATGAAATAAGCTTATTTTAGGGGTGTTATTAAAATCATCCTTTGAAGAAGCCCTTTCTAAGCCAGAGTCTTCTAAATTTTCTTGGGTGGCAAAAGCCAGGGTACCTTTTTGGCTAGGCTTGTATAGGCCCTAGGGCCAATAGCCTAGTACCTACCTATGAACCTATGAATTTGAACCAAAAAAGAGAAGTCATTCAGTGCCAAGCTCACCACTGGCACTGGTCTCCAAAAGGCATAAGTCTCCAGTTCCTTCTGCCGCTTTGGAACCAAAGAGTAAGGCCCCAAAACCTGGGGAACTGCCTTTGGCACCAATAGTCCCAACCCCCTTGGTACCGACAGTTTCTGCACTGATCTTGACTACCTCAGCACTGACCTTGATAGTATCAGCACAAAAAATTTCATCAGTGCTGGCCTCTACAACCTTCCACTTGGTTCTGACTTGCCCCTCTGCTCCACAGCAGATGGTGCTGAAGCTCAAAGCATTTGTACCTCCCAGATCAAGATACTCTTGCTCCATAGACCCATTTATAGGTCAACTACCCAGCCCACTCATGGATAGGCTTGAGTCTCCCTTGGGGATGTTGGTCCAATCAACCAGACGTCTTTCCAAAATAGACGTGGTGAGATTAGTGGATCACCTTTTGGTGGCCAGGCATCTTTCCGCACCAGCTCAGACCTCCCTCCCTCTTGGAGTTGACATTTATTTTCCCTGGACTTCCACTTATATTCCTCGTCCAACCTCCCTTTTGGGTTTGGAGCCTGGCACTTCAATTACCCCAGTTCCAACTGCTATGGTGCCAAAAGAAGCTCCTTCTTTGGTACCAGGATCAGCTCTGTCTTCAGCTCCCTAAAAACCAATAGACTCATGGTGCCATAGTTCAGCTGTCAGTTCAGAGGGCTTCGGTTCAGTATCAGTTGTTTGTTCAGGGCTGTCCTCAGAACCCTAGGAGTTTTGGATTGTTCCCTAGCTCCAGCTTTGGAAGGCAGTCCTCCACAATGGGATGTGACCCCAGTTCCAAGGTTGTTTTTCTCACTTCCAGGCTTCCATTCCTCTTTGGGTGGGCCTGCCTTCCAGATCATGGAGAGAGCTTTAGCCTCAGTGGGTTCTCAGATGGCCCCCTCTTCTTCAGAGTGTCACATATTTGTACCTTCTGGACTGCAGCTGTACCATCTCTCACATCGGGACAGCTGACACCGAAATGGCAAGATTTCCCTGTTCAGGGCTCCCTCTTCTTCAGAGTCTTCCTTAGAGATCCCCACTGAGGAACCATCCCATAAGAAGACTTGCAAGATGAAGCATCTAGATTCTCCAGAAGAATCTGTCATGGAATACACAGACTACGATGAAGGGGAGGGTTCCACCTGATCAACCCTTGAAGATGTCTCATTTGGAGACATCCTGAAAATCTTAAAACAGAGGGGTGATTAGAAGTCCACAAACCCATCCTCAGAAGAATCTGTGTTCTTGCAGGCTTCCTGGGTGACCCCACCCACTGATGACCTTATCAAGCTTATCGCACAGTGGGCGTGGAAGACAGCTGATTCTGTAGAGCTGATTCTCCGGAGGCTGGACAAAATCTTATCAACTCCAGAAGACCAACCACATTGGGGAAGGGTTTAGCAGTAGATGCCATGGTGGTGGTGGTGGCAGCTACCAAAACGGAACTTGCCGAGGAGAGTTCCACTCTCTACCTTCCTAACCAAGAGTCTCAGATGATGGAGAGGTTTGGGAAGTGGGTCTTTGCATCATTGACCTTTACTCTTAGGTCCTTGAATTTTATGGCACACTTTACTAGGCTCCAAAGGAATCTGATAAAGGAGCTATCAGATACACTTGCTGGAGCTGTGTCTGATGAGGTGAGTGATAAAGTTGCTTCTCAGCTTGCCACCCTGGAGTCTATATTGAACTCGTCCATGCGGCTTATCACTCATGCCACTGAAGGAATGACTAGGGCAGCGGGTTCAGGCGTTGCCATAAGGCGCCATGCCCAGATGCCCCTGTGTGACTTTGTGGAACCTTTCAAGTCTTCCTTCATCAATACTCCCATTGATAGATCTTCCCTGTTTAACCCTAAAGTCAAAGACACAATAGCCAGATGTGAAAAAGATGGAAAGACCCTTTCTGCCATGGGCATTTATTTCTCTACTCCTTAGCAATCCTACTCTAGGAATCAGAGGAGTGGAAAAATGTGGTCCAAAAAGTCCAAAGGGCCCTTTCAAGACACACGTGGAAAATGCTTCCCTCAGGGCAGAAGGGGGAGTTCAAGTGGAAGACACCCTCCCCATGGTAGAGGAGGTCTTCAAAATCAGGACTCCAGGGATTCCTTCCCCACACAGCCCTACCAACTCTCATGAATGGAGGCCTGAATGCTTACCTCTGGAAGTAGTTGGGGAAGATTTTCACTGCACCACTCAGCCTGGCTAATGATAACTTCGGATACATGGGTGCAGAAATTATCATCAGAGGTTACCAAATTCCCTTTACCCTTTTTCCAAAGATCCCAAAAAGAGTCCCCAGTGTTCCACACAGTCAGAGGGACCAAGCCGCCATAGAAATTCAGAAGCTGCTAGAAAAAAGAGTCATCCAAGAAGTCCCACGAGACCAAAGAGGATCCGGATTTTACTCAAGATTTTTTTTAGTGCCATAAAAGGCAGGGGACTGGAGACCAATTTTGGATCTCAGCCTTCTGAACAATTTCATTCAGCAAACAAAATTCCAGATGGTCATGGTCCAGTCTATCCATCCCCTTCTAGAGGAGAACAATTGAATGTGGTCTATAGACCTTCAGGACGTGTATTACCACAAAAGGATGGACAAAAGCTCCAGAGGGTTTCTCCGCTTCCAGCTGGGAGCCAGTCATTTCGAATTAAGAGTGCTGCCCTTTGGTCACACCACAGCCCCCAGGGTGTTCACCAAATGCATGGCAGTAGTAACAGCTCACTTGAGGCTACATGGATTCCGAGGGTTTCCATACCTAGATGATTGGCTCCTCACCACCCCAACCAGGCTTCTGCTTCAAACCACAGACTTCATACTGAAACTTTTTCAATCTTTGGGAATTAAAATCAACAGAGAGAAATCACAGTTAACTCCCACACAAGACCTAGAATTTATAGGAGCATGCCTCAATATGATTTCTTGTGTAGCATCTCTCCCTCTACACAAACTACAAAAGTTTAGGTCAAAAGTACAACTAATCATTTTCAAAAACAATGCTCCTGCTTTTCTTGTTCTGCAAGCATCGGTTCTATGGCAGCCACCATAACTTTAGTGCCCCTTGCAAGGTATCACATGAAGCTGCTTCAATGGCTATTAGCAGTGCAATGGTTGATACTGACACAACCAATGTCTTATCAGAAATTAATAACAAATCACTGTAAGAAGGATCTATCCTGATGGATAAAGTCAGAGGAAAATCTATGGGGCTGCACCTTCACTCCTTTTCCACCCACTGCCATAGGGACCACAGATGCTTCTCAGAGCAGGTGAAGGGGGCATTACCTGGAAAGAACAGTTCAAGGCACTTGGTCCCTGCAAGAGGCCAATTTGCACATCAATGTCCTAGAATTGAGGGTGGTGTTTCTAGCCTTGCAGGCCTTTCAGTTTGTCCTTCCTTCAGGGACTGTTGCAATCCAGTCAGTCAACATTTCAGTAGTCTTGTACATCAACAATCAAGGTGGAACCAGATCCTACCCTTGTGTCAGGAAGCTCTCAGGATATGGCAATGGGCTATCACTTCCAACTGCTTTCTAATAGCAATGCATATCCTGGGAAGCTTCAACATGATAGCAGACAAACTGAGCAGATGCATCTTCCTGCCTCATGAGTGGCCTCTAAATCCCAAGGTGGATATAAAAATATTTTGTCGCTGGGGCCAGCTTTGCTGCAATCTTTTTGCCTCTCCAATAAGCAACAAATTCAGCAGCTACTTTGCTCTAATTCCCCTGCAGGAGGAGTCCCCAAGAGATGCATTCCTCCACGACTGGACCCCAAGACTATTTTATGCCTTTCCCTGATTCCCTCTCATTCCCCTATTCTTGAAGAAATCCCAAAGATTGGAAAGCAAAGTGATCCTCATTGCACCCTATTGGCCCAATCAAATATGGTTCCCTTTCTTTGGCTTCACCTGATTCGCTGTCCTTAGATTCTGGACCCAGATCCAGACCTGCTGTCTCACCCGCAGGGACTGGTGCATCCCAGCCTTCACAATCTCAAGCTGACAGCTTGATATTTCCAACTCTATTAATTGACAGACAGAGCAAATTACCTTCCCCAGTACAAAATATCCTTCTGACTTCTCACAAACCGTCCACCAGGAAACTCTACCTTAGCAAATGGAAGAGATTTTCAATTTGGGCTTGTACAAATAATTTAGATCCCTTTTCAGACCAGGTTGACAAGGTATTGGAATTTCTGGCTTCCCTTTTTGAAATAGGAGCCTCTGCTTCCACCATCAAAGTCCAATTAGTAGCCATTTCCAATTTCCACAGTGGGTTTGATGATCATCCCCTGATTTCCCATTGATTATGTAAAACCTTCCTTAAAGGCGCTTTACATCTAAAGCCCCCATTCAAAGATCCTACAGCTCCATGGGATTTGGCCTTAATATTACAATCCACGGTGGTGGTGCTGCGGTAGTGTTGCCACCTCACAGTAAGACGCTGTCCGGTTCGACTCTCAGCTAGAGTGTCTTCTACGTGGAGACATGCGTGAATGGGCATACCTTTGTTGAAGGTTGTGCATCAGGGCTGGCAACTTGGCATGTAAAAATCAACTGCCAATCATTAGCGGACCGGAGTTCTGCTGTGGCAACCCCTAACCAGGAAAAGCCGAAAGACACAACATTACAATCCTTAGTCCTTCAGCCATTTGAGCCAGCAGCTACTTTTGATCTCATGTTCCTATCATGGAAAAATCTTTTTCTGGTGGCCATTACTTCTAACAGGAGAGTTTCTGAATTGCAGGCCTTCTGTGTGAAACATCCTTATATGATTTTTCATAAGGACAGGATGTCATTAAGAACCAAAGCTTCCTTTCTACCTAAAGTGGTTTCAGAATCTAATATTAACCAGACTATAAATTTGCCAGTCTTCTTTCCAAATTTTTCAAATTAGGGTGAATATTCCTTGCATTCATTAGATGTTCACAGAGAACTATGTTTCTATCTGGACAGAACCAAATCTTCTAGAAAATCAGATCAATTGTTTGTGTCCATGTCAGGTTCAAATTTAGGTAAACCAGTTTCAAAAGTTACCTTATCAAAATAGCTTAGGGACTGTATTATTTTCATTTGCAATCATAACAAACTCAAGTTTCTTCTGCCAGTTAAAGTGCATCCCACCGGATCTGTATCCACTTCAGCTGTTTTCCACTCCAAGGCTTCCATGGAATAAATTTGTGCAGCCGCAATGTGGGCCACTCGCCATACTTTTATCACTCAATACAAATGGCATATGGCCTCCTCCTGGCTCTATGGTGCTCAGGAATATCCTTCCTTAACGCCACCCAGGATGTAAAGTAGCTGGGGTTCTGTCCCATTAATCAAGAATGAATGAAGATTGACAACATCAGATAAAGAAGTTATGCCCTTACCATAACGTTCCATCTGTGTTGTCGATCTTCATTCATTCTTGGCATCCCACCCTCCAGTCCACTCCTAAGGACTTCTGGAGGTTCGGACCTTTGTTTTGGGAGGTTGTTAGGTTTCAATTTAGACAGGGCTTCTGTTATCCTTCTATCATTAGCTGCAAACTCAATCTGAGGTAATGAGAGGGGCATTATCAGTAGAGTCTTGCCTTGAAAGTTCTTTTGGCTGGCACGAGCTGTATAATGGCCAAGCCAGTTACAAGGGGTCAGAACAGAGCCCCATTAGTCAAGAATGAATGAAGATCAACAACACAGATGGAACGTTATGGTAAGGACATAACTTCTATTTTTTGTTGTCCTATTTTAAAATGAAAAAAGAAGGAACATCTCGTACTCTGTATATGCCATCTCTGACACTGAATACTGACCATGTGCCAGTTCTCAGCTTCCTTCTTATTTATAAGTCACTTGACTGGAATAATGTGTGCAAACTGGAATAGCAGAAGAAAACAAAGTAAAATAAATAAATAAGGATCTGTGCAGCCATACTTCTTAACTGTACAGATTTTCAAAGAATGTCCAGATTTTTATCTCATATTTTTGGTCCATTTTTCATAAAATTTAGGTTTTCTGACAAATTACTAGCAAATCATTAAAGACTAATGTTAAGAAATAATAACAGACATTTGAGTTTCAGACTCCATACCCTTCAGAAAATTCATGCTAATGCAAACCCTGTTATTCTATCAACTTTCTAGGTTTATAAGAACAATATTTAAAAATTATCCCTATTTTTGAGCCTCTTTCCCACTTTTATTTATGGCTTTGTCCAGATTTCTTGTTCTAAGAGGTCGAGAGGTGTGTGTGCAGCTGAAGTTGTGGTGGTGGGTCATGTGTGTCAATACTGTTAGATTTAGTGTGAAGATGTCATATACAGTGGAGCAGTGGTTAACAGATACACATTTCAAATATGGTATATACACAGCAGCACTGACAAACAGAGCATAACACACACACCAAACAAAGCACATAGGTAGCAGTGCAAATATGCATGTCAAGCATAGCACATACACAGCAGCACACACACATATGACAAACACAGCAGTGCAAACAAGCACATCAAGCACAGAACTTATGAAAGGTATCACACAAAAAGTAATACAGCACATTACACCCACACTACACATAGCATGTACATAACAGAGCATGCACACATCAAATACAAAAATGCGTACATATTTAGCAAACACGGCACATTATTTATTTATTTATTTGTGTTTTTGTTCACCAGGAAAGTTTGATTGGGTAGAGAAATCCTTTTCAGGGGAGGCCCGGGATAAAAGCTCCACAAGATAAGCAGTAGTGTACAAACACATGTCAAACATGACCAGCACTGTATACCACTGGTTAAGGTAAAAAAAAATATTCCTGGTATATATGAAAGCAAACAGCTTAACTCCTGTCATTTATCCCACCATCAATACAGAACATGATGGTTGGATATCAGAAATAAAGGTATGGATGGACAGTGGAGAGGGGAGCTAAGTTCAGGTATCAAGGGTGCAGTATAAAAAGAACTGTAAGAGAAAAAAGAAGCAGTATAATTTGGCATTGCACAGCAACCAGACTTGGGTTTTAAACTTACAGCTCTCAGCTGCAATATTTTGTAACCTTTAGCAGATCATGTCACATTTCAAATGTTAGCTCTGAGCACAGGATTTTGTATTTAATTGAACAATTGGTTCAGCAAATAATGCGAAAATGTTTGCTCTCTCATGCTTCCTGTCTTATCATTTCAGACAAGCCCGGTCCACCAGTGAATGTGAAAATTGCTGATGTCTGGGGATTTAATGTGGCACTGGAGTGGAACCCACCCAAAGATGATGGCAATTCAGAAATTACAGGTTACACCATCCAAAAAGCTGACAAGAAGACAATGGTAAAGAAAAAAGATCTAACATAACTAGAACTAAGAACAGTAAACATATTCAGTAATACCTATCATCTAGCACTTTTGAAAAAGATGTGTTCTCCATCTTTATTTTTTATTCTGTTTTAATTATTTACTGTTTCTGCCTTCAGACTTAAATTCATACTAGTCTAAGTATGTTTACCCTTTACACACAACTTTGCAGTAAACAGCCATTTTCTGATTATCTGGTATATATATCATTGAAAACATAACCATGTGCCTGTTTTGCATATATTTGAGAGCTATTTAAAAAGGACCATACATCTAGATCTTATTTTAAGGGGTAGTACAGCAATTAAACCAACCCAAATATATAGCTATAGCTTAGCTTCTTCAGCTTTGATATCTGTATTACACACACACACACACACACACACACACACACACACACACACACACACACACACACACACACGACACACACACACACACACACACACACACACACACACACACACACACACACACACACACACACACACACACACACACACACACACACACACACACACTACTTATTACTGTCCTTCATCAAGCTTACATCACTCTCACTGTGGCTTACATGTTAAAGGGGCACTACACCATTTCCAAATCTAATTTCTTACCTCGGTCCAAGATCTTAACATTACCCCCCACTTTATAAATTACCTCTTTGTGACGTCACTGTAAGTTCCAGCCCAAGTATTGCATTTCTTTTAATTAACAACCATTCTTTCTATTCTTGATTGACTCCCTAAGGAAAAAGAAGAGTAGATGTGTTCCAGCCACGGTTTCTGTACCAGATGGACATTATTTAGTGTCTCATTTTAGCAAGATGGTGAAGAGGCAGGAGCCAGGTGGTTGCTGCATGTACTTCCTATTTTATTTTTAAATAAGCGCACTGAGCTATTATATGCACATTAAGAAATTGGCTCTTCTCATAGTGGTATGCTATACAACTAGCATAACCCCTGGTGCAAAGTATTGGGGGCATGACCAGCCAATCCCGATCTTTCATTAACGCAATACCATTTTTTAAAAGCCATGAGAGAATGGGCAAACTGTACATCAGCACCGTGACTGGAAAAACACTCTCCAGCAGGGTATTAATGTACAAGTAATGCCCGCTGAAAAACAAGTCCACCACTTCACGGCAGCATATCAAGCCACCATGGAGCTTAGACAGAAAAAAACTAATGGCCACCATTACTTTCCACTTGCTAAGCAGTGTTTTTTTCTGTTTAACGAGTGTAAAAAAAAAAAGAAAACAGAAAAAAGTGTATGTGTGTGTATTTATGTGTATGAGTGTGTTTATGTTTCTGTGTGTGTGTGAGTGAATGCATGTATGAAAGCAAAGGAGTGTGTGTGTGTGTGTGTGTGTGTGCGTGCGTGTGCGTGTGTGTGTGTGTGTGTGTGTGTGTGTGTGTGTGTGTGTGTGTGTGTGTGTGTGTGTGTGTGTGTGTGTGTGTGTGAGACCATGAGAGAGAGAGAGTGGTCTTCTGTGAGTGAATGCATGTATGAAAGCAGAGGAGACTGTGTGTGAGACAGAGATTCAGAGACAGTGTGAGTGGTCTTGTATGAGTGAATGCATGCATGAAAGCAGAAGTGACTGTATGAGAGAGAGACTGAGCACGATCTTGTGTGAGTGAATGCATGTATGAAAGCAGAGGAGACTGTGGTGTGCGTGTGAGAGAGAGATTGAGAGAGTGGTGGCTTAATGGCTAAGGTGTTTGCCTTACAAACACAAGGTGCAGGGTTTGAGTCTCACAAGGGATAATTGGCTAGGCTTAAAATGGTCTTGTATGAGTGAATGCGTGCATGAAAGCAGAAGTGACTGTGTGAGAGAGAGACTGAGCATGATCTTGTGTGAGTGAATGCATGTATGAAAGCAGAGGAGACTGTGTGCGTGTGAGAGAGAGATTGACAGAGTGGTGGCTTAATGGCTAAGGTGTTTGCCTTACAAACACAAGGTGCACGGTTTGAGTCTCACAAGGGATAATTGGCTAGGCTTAAAATGCTCGCAAGGGCAGTTAGCTTAGTACTAAACTATGAACCTATGCATGAAAGCAGAACTGTGAGAGAGAAACTGAGACAGAGTGAGAGTGATGCTGTGTGAGTGAATGCATGTATGAAAGCAGAGGAGACTGTGTGTGCATGTCAGATAGAGATCGAAAGAGACTGAGAGTGATCTTGTATGAGGGAATGCATGTTTGAAAGCAGAGGAGTGTGTGTGTGTGTGTGTGTGTGTGTGTGTGTGTGTGTGTGTGTGTGTGTGTGTGTGTACCTCTCAAGTGTCCAAATTTTCGCACAGTGTCCAAAGTTTTGCCTCATTTTTTTTTTGCCTGTTCCTCATAAAATTTGTGGTTTGCTGAAGTCTTGCGGCAAATCAGTAAGAAGTGAATTAATTAACTAATGACAGGCATTTGAGTTTCAGGTTTTATATCTTTCAGGAAAATGCATTGTAATACAAGGCCTTTTATTCTAGCAACTTTCTAAGTTTATAAGTCCCTATTTTGGGGGCATTGTCCCCCATTATTTTTGGCTTTGGCCAGATTTTTTTCTGCTAAGAAGTTGAGACTTATGCTTGTGTGAGTAAATGCGAGTATGAAACCAGAGGAGACTGCGTGTGTTTATGCATGTGTGTATGTGAAAGCAGAAAGAGACTGTGTATGAGACAGAGAGAATGGACTTCCTGTAAAATTGTTGTGTTTTACTTATTTCTTTTTTTAAGTACTATATTATTTTTTATATATAATTTTGGTGTAAAATGCTTCCTCCAACACCATTAACATATACTGCAGACAGTAGGAAACATTAGGCGGAGGAACTATTTTACATCAAATATATATATATATATATATATATATATATATAGACACACAGACACACACACAAAAAATATATAGTACTTTAAAAATAAATAAGCACGTAAAACACAAAATTTTACAGAGAGCCCATTCTCTAAGCGCAATAATGCCCTCCAGGGCGTGTGTTAATGTGTAATTAACACCCTTCCAGGGGTGCAGAGGCCCTGCACCTGCAGCAATGGGCCTCATAGCACCCCAGGGCAGGCATTAATTACA